>NC_057350.1:86607279-86817279 GCF_016509475.1 Prionailurus bengalensis | reverse complement strand
AAGATAATTGGGGCGACTGGGTTGAGCGTCCAACTTCACCACAAGTCGTCATCTCACGGTTCACGGGTTTGAGTCCCCGCATTAGGCTCTGTGCTGACAGCTCAGAGCCTAGAGCCTGCTTTGGATTCTGTGTCTCCCTCTCTCTCTCTGCCCTCCTCAACTTGCACTCTGTCTTTCTCTCTCTCTCAAAAATAAATAAAACATGAAAAAAAGAAAAGAAGATAATCTCTAACTAATAAAAGGTATCTACAAACAAACAAACAAGGTATTGCAAACATTATGCATAAAAAAACTTGAAAGCTTTTGTTCTGAGATCAGGAACCAGACAAATACGCTTATTATGATCACTTCAATTCAATACTGTACCAAATTAGAAAATATAAGCAACTCATAAAAATCTGTAAAAATTAGAACACAATTTTTTAAATTGGAAAAAGTGTTGAACTGCACAAGATGAAAAATACAAATGACCAATAAACATGACAAAATATGGAATTCTACACACTGTTGACAGGTATGTAAATTGTCTCTAAAACTTTGAAAAAACAGTTTAGCATTATTAGTAAAGTTAAAGATATACAAATTTTATGCCCTACCTGGCTTTCTCTTAGATACAGGTTTTAAAGAAATTCTTGCACACGTGCACCAAGATAGTTGTGCAGGATATTTATAGCAACATTGTTCATAATAGCAAAAAACTGGAAACAGCCTAAATGTCATCTAAAATTGATAGATAGGGAACCCTCTCTGCCCACAGGTCCTGTACCCATGCTTTAATAAAACTACCATTTTTTGCACCGAAAAAAAAATTTAATGGATCAATTGTGGTTTATTGATACAACTAAATAGTACAAAACAATGAAAATGAAAAAAATTGCAACCCCACACCACTATGTGAATGGATCACACAAACTGATGAAAAACAAGTCCAAAAGAATACATAGAATACAGAAGAATACAAAAGAATACATATGATTCCATTCATCTCAAGTTCAAAAACAGGCAAAAATGGACTTTAGTGTTTAGGATGTATCATGTTTTAAATTGTGTCCTGAATAAAGATATATTGAAATTCTAACCTGCGGTACCTGAGAATGTGGCCATATTTGGAAATAGGGTCTTTGCAGATATAATCAAGTTAATATGAGGTCATCAAAGTGGACTCTAATCCAACATAACCAGTGTCCTTATGAGAAGAGGAAAAGACAGACACAGGGGAAATGCCATGTGAAGGTGGAGGCAGCTATTGAAACTATGCTGCCCAAGCTAAACAATACCTAGAGCTCCCTGAAGCCAGAAAAGATAAGGAAAGGTCTTCCTCTAAAGACCTCAAAAAAAGTGTGGGTGTGCTAACACCTGATTTCAGATTTCTCGTCTTCATAAATGAGACAGAATAAATTTCAGTTGTTTTAAGCTACCTAGGTTGCACTTTTTCACAGGCCTAGGAAACTAATATGGACATTAAAACTGTAAAAAACAAAAAACAAAAAAAGCAAGGAATTTATTATCTCAAAAGGAAGGATAGTGTTTATCCATAGAGTCTCTAGAGGTCAGGGACAAGGCTGTAATGGGAATGGTACTGACACACCTTTTCTACCAAGCTACCATCAACATTGCTCTTTCTGCATAAGGTGTGTTAATAGACGATGATATATGTGAATGTAGACATCTTTTTCTTTATTTTGCTTAAGATTCTTAGACTTCCTATATCTGCAGCAGGTGTCTCTCATCAGTTCTGAACCATTCTCAGCCATTACCTCTTCTTGTATTGCCTCTCCCTCCTCTTCTCTCTTTCAGGAATTCTGACTGGGTACATGAAAGACCACATGACAGCCTCAGAATAATTTCTATTTTCTACATCATTATCTTTCTGTGCTGCATTCTGTGGAATATCTTCATATTTTTTGCATTGTGCAACCATTATAGTAATGATTTGTCAGAACAAGTATCATCAATGGATGCTAAATCTACAGGGGAAAGTTTGAGGACCAGCAGGATATTTGCATGATCTCAAAGGGTATCCCCCAAGACTGTTTATTAGTTACAAGGAGGAAAGCAGTAACTGTATGGTGGAAAAACTAGAAAACACTTTGCATAATCAAAATTAAACTCCCCAATGAGGGACACAATATCACCTATGGAATATTCTGGCCAGTGATATATAACCTGAATCAAATCATGAGGAAAGAGCCAACTTTTCTCATACAGGGTTCCACAACAGAATTAGCCTTACAGAAAATGACTTGAATAGCTATTTTGTCAATACTCCATTCTAGATACATAGGAAAGAAAGAAATTCTACACAGTGGATACCCCAGGGCTTAATTCTCTCACAAAATACAGTTAAGAAGGAATCCCCAGACAAAACCAAACTGGGCATTCTACTGTAAATAACTAGCCCATGTTCTTTAAAATAGTAATGCCAAAAGCTGAGGAACTCTTACAGATTCAAGATGTGATGACTAAATCAATATATGACCCTGGACTGAATTCTGTGCTGGAGAGAAAAATGTCATAAAAAGCAATATTGAACAACTTGACAAAATTATAAAATGGACTATAGATTAAAGTACTTTATCGATGTTAAATTTCCTGAATTTGATAACTATATTTTTTGTTGCATTAACAGGGCATTATTGTTCATAGTAAATGTGCCCAGAAGCATTAGAGGGATAAAGTGGCACGTGTATGCAACCTACCCTCAAATAACATACATATATATAATAATTACATACACATGAAATCAGCTATATTTTATAGGTAGGATATCAATCTTCAACCTCCCTGGTTATATGAGAAATGCAAATTAAGGGGCGCCTGGGTAGCGCAGTCGGTTAAGCATCCGACCTCAGCCAGGTCACGATCTCGCGGTCTGGGAGTTCGAGCCCCCCGTCAGGTTCTGGGCTGATGGCTCAGAGCCTGGAGCCTGTTTCCGATTCTGTGTCTCCCTCTCTCTCTGCCCCTCCCCCATTCATGCTCTGTCTCTCTCTGTCCCCAAAATAAATAAACGTTGAAAAAAAAATTTAAAAAAAAATGCAAATTAAAACAAGATACGTAAAAATGACAAATGACAAGTATTAGGCAAGCAGATAACAACAAATGTTGGTAAGGGGGGGGAATGGTAACCCACGAGCACTACTGGCAAAAGTATAAACTAGCACACAAATTCTGGAAAGCAAACTGACAATGTTTAGCGACTCACATTCAGATCCATTAAAAAATTCAAATATATCAATAATCATAATCAATCTAAAAGGACTAAATTCTCCACTTAAAAGACGAAAACTGTCAGACTGGATGCAATGACACAAAATCTATCTAGAGATCAGGCGTGAACTATCAGGAAAGCCATGCTCATAGCTCAGTTTTTGTTTTTGTTTTTGTTTAGTAATGGATTTAAAAAAATCAGGAATCAACTCAAATGTCCATCAACAATTGAAAAAAATAAATTTTCAATAAATTACTATTTCTAATACTTTCTAGCAATGAAGGCAATTAATAGAACTACACACATTAGAGAGAGGCAAGATGGCGGCGTAGGAGGACTCTGGGCTCACCGCGCGTCCTGCTGATCACTTAGATTCCACCTACACCTGCCTAAATAACCCAGAAAAATGCCAGAGGATTAGCAGAACGGAGTCGCCGGAGCCAAGCGCAGACGAGAGGCCCACGGAAGAGGGTAGGAAGGGCGGTGAGGCGGTGCGCGCTCCACGGACTGGCGGGAGGGAGCCGGGGCGGAGGGGCGGCTCACCGGCCAAGCAGAGCCCCCGAGTCTGGCTTGCAAAAGCAGAGGGGCCGGGCGGACTGTTTTCCGACAGCAAGCGCGACTTAGCGTCTGGGAGGACATAAGTTAGCAGCTCTGCTCGGAAAGCGGGAAGGCTGGAGGACAAAGGGAGGGAGAGCTGCTGAGCCCCCTGACAACAGAGCTCAGTTTGGTGGGGAACAAAGGCGCTCGCCAGCGCCATCTCCCCCGCCCATCCCCCAGCCGAAATCCCAAAGGGAACCGGTTCCTGCCAGGGAACTTGCTTGCTCCGCGCAAACACCCAACTCTGGGCTTCTGCGGAGCCAAACTTCCGCCAGCAGATCTGACTCCCTCCCGCTGCCACAGGGCCCCTCCTGAAGTGGATCACCTAAGGAGAAGTGAGCTAAGCCTGCCGCTCCTGCCCCCGTGCACCTTGCCTACCCACCCCAGCTAATACGCCAGATCCCCAGCATCACAAGCCTGGCAGTGTGCAAGTAGCCCAGATGGGCCACGCCACCCCACAGTGAATCCTGCCCCTAGGAGAGGGGAAGAGAAGGCACACACCAGTCTGACTGTGGCCCCAGCGGTGGGCTGGGGGCAGACACCAGGTCGGACTGCGGCCCTGCCGACCAACTCCAGTTATACACCACAGCACAGGGGAAGTGCCCTGCAGGTCCTCACCACGCCAGGGACTATCCAAAATGACCAAGTGGAAGAATTCCCCTCAGAAGAATCTCCAGGAAATAACAACAGCTAATGAGCTGATCAGAAAGGATTTAAATAATATAACAGAAAGTGAATTTAGAATAATAGTCATAAAATTAATTGCTGGGCTTGAGAACAGTATACAGGAGAGCAGAGAATCTCTTGCTACAGAGATCAAGGGCCTAAGGAACAGTCACGAGGAGCTGAAAAACGCTTTAAATGAAATGCAAAACAAAATGGAAACCACCACGGCTCGGATTGAAGAGGCAGAGGAGAGACTAGGTGAACTAGAAGATAAAGTTATGGAAAAAGAGGAAGCTGAGAAAAAGAGAGATAAAAAAATCCAGGAGCATGAGGGGAAAATTAGAGAACTAAGTGATACACTAAAAAGAAATAATATACGCATAATTGGTATCCCAGAGGAGGAAGAGAGAGGGAAAGGTGCTGAAGGGGTACTTGAAGAAATAATAGCTGAGAACTTCCCTGAACTGGGGAAGGAAAAAGGCATTGAAATCCAAGAGGCACAGAGAACTCCCTTCAGACGTAACTTGAATCGATCTTCTGCACGACATATCATAGTGAAACTGGCAAAATACAAGGATGAAGAGAAAATTCTGAAGGCAGCAAGGGGTAAACGTGCCCTCACATATAAAGGGAGACCTATAAGACTCGTGACTGATCTCTCTTTTGAAACTTGGCAGGCCAGAAAGAATTGGCACGAGATTTTCAGGGTGCTAGACAGAAAAAATATGCAGCCGAGAATCCTTTATCCAGCATCTGTCATTTAGAATAGAAGGAGAGATAAAGGTCTTCCCAAACAAACAAAAACTGAAGGAATTTGTCACCACTAAACCAGCCCTACAAGAGATCCTAAGGGGGACCCTGTGAGACAAAGTCCCAGAGACACCACTACAAGCATAAAACATACAGACATCACAATGACTCTAAACCCGTATCTTTCTATAATAACACTGAATGTAAATGGATTAAATGCGCCAACCAAAAGACATAGGGTATCAGAATGGATAAAAAAAAACAAGACCCATCTATTTGCTGTCTACAAAAGACTCATTTTAGACCTGAGGACACCTTTCGATTGAGAGTGAGGGGATGGAGAACTATTTATCATGCTACTGGAAGCCAAAAGAAAGCTGGAGTAGCCATACTTATATCAGACAAACTAGACTTTGAATTAAAGGCTGTAACAAGAGATGAAGAAGGACATTATATAATAGTTACAGGGTCTATCCATCAGGAAGAGCTAACAATTATAAATGTCTGTGCGCCGAATACTGGAGCCCCCAAATATATAAAACAATTACTCATAAACATAAGCAACCTTATTGATAAGAATGTGGTAATTGCAGGGGACTTTAACACCCCACTTACACAAATGGATAGATCATCTAGACACACGGTCAATAAAGAAACAAGGGCCCTGAATGAGACATTGGATGAGATGGACTTGACAGATATATTTAGAACTCTGCATCCCAAAGCAACAGAATATACTTTCTTCTCGAGTGCACATGGAACATTCTCCAAGATAGATCATATACTGGGTCACAAAACAGCCCTTCATAAGTTTACAAGAATTGAAATTATACCATGCATACTTTCAGACCACAATGCTATGAAGCTTGAAATCAACCACAGAAAAAAGTCTGGAAAACCTCCAAAAGCATGGAGGTTAAAGAACACCCTACTAACGAATGAGTGGGTCAACCAGGCAATTAGAGAAGAATTTAAAAAATATATGGAAACAAACGAAAATGAAAATACAACAATCCAAACGCTTTGGGACGCAGCGAAGGCAGTCCTGAGAGGAAAATACATTGCAATCCAGGCCTATCTCAAGAAACAAGAAAAATCCCAAATACAAAATCTAACAGCACACCTAAAGGAACTAGAAGCAGAACAGCAAAGGCAGACTAAACCCAGCAGAAGAAGAGAAATAATAAAGATCAGAGCAGAAATAAACAATATAGAATCTAAAAAAACTGTAGAGCAGATCAACGAAACCAAGAGTTGGTTTTGAAAAAATAAACAAAATTGACAAACCTCTAGCCAGGCTTCTCAAAAAGAAAAGGGAGATGACCCAAATAGATAAAATCATGAATGAAAATGGAATTATTACAACCAATCCCTCAGAGATACAAACAATTATCAGGGAATACTATGAAAAATTATATGCCAACAAATTGGACAACCTGGAAGAAATGGACAAATTCCTGAATACCCACACACTTCCAAAACTCAATCAGGAGGAAATAGAAAGCTTGAACAGACCCATAACCAGCGAAGAAATTGAATCGGTTATCAAAAATCTCCCAACAGGGGTGCCTGGGTGGCGCAGTCGGTTAAACGTCCGACTTCAGCCAGGTCACGATCTTGCGGTCCGTGAGTTCGAGCCCCGCGTCAGGCTCTGGGCTGATGGCTCAGAGCCTGGAGCCTGCTTCCGATTCTGTGTCTCCCTCTCTCTATGCCCCTCCCCCGTTCATGCTCTGTCTCTCTCTGTCCCAAAAATAAATAAACGTTGAAAAAAAAAATTAAAAAAAAAAATCTCCCAACAAATAAGAGTCCAGGACCAGATGGCTTCCCAGGGGAGTTCTACCAGACGTTTAAAGCAGAGATAATACCTATCCTTCTCAAGCTATTCCAAGAAATAGAAAGGGAAGGAAAACTTCCAGACTCATTCTATGAAGCCAGTATTACTTTCATTCCTAAACCAGACAGAGACCCAGTAAAAAAAGAGAACTACAGGCCAATATCCCTGATGAATATGGATGCAAAAATTCTCAATAAGATACTAGCAAATCGAATTCAACGGCATATAAAAAGAATTATTCACCATGATCAAGTGGGATTCATTCCTGGGATGCAGGGCTGGTTCAACATTCGCAAATCAATCAACGTGATACATCACATAAAAAAAAAGAGAAGAACCATATGATCCTGTCAATGGATGCGGAAAAGGCCTTTGACAAAATCCAGCACCCTTTCTTAATAAAAACCCTTGAGAAAGTCGGGATAGAAGGAACATACTTACACATCATAAAAGCCATTTATGAAAAGCCCTCAGCTAACATCATCCTCAACGGGGAAAAACTGAAAGCTTTTTCCCTGAGATCAGGAACACGACAAGGATGCCCACTCTCACCGCTGCTGTTTAACATAGTGCTGGAAGTTCTAGCATCCGCAATCAGACAACAAAAGGAAATCAAAGGCATCAAAATTGGCAAAGATGAAGTCAAGCTTTCGCTTTTTGCAGATGACATGATATTATACATGGAAAATCCGATAGACTCCACCAAAAGTCTGCTAGAACTGATACAGGAATTCAGCAAAGTTGCAGGATACAAAATCAATGTACACAAATCAGTTGCATTCTTATACACTAACAATGAAGCAACAGAAAGACAAATAAAGAAACTGATCCCATTCACAATTGCACCAAGAAGCATAAAATACCTAGGAATAAATCTAACCAAAGATGTAAAGGATCTGTATGCTGAAAACTATAGAAAGCTTATGAAGGTAACTGAAGAAGATTTAAAGAAATGGAAAGACATTCCCTGCTCATGGATTGGAAAAATAAATATTGTCAAAATGTCAATACTACCCAAAGCTATCTACACATTCAATGCAATCCCAATCAAAATTGCACCAGCAGTCTTCTCGAAACTAGAACAAGCAATCCTAAAATTCATATGGAACCACAAAAGGCCCCGAATAGCCAAAGGAATTTTGAAGAAGAAGACCAAAGCAGGAGGCATCACAATCCCAGACTTTAGCCTCTACTACAAAGCTGTCATCATCAAGACAGCATGGTATTGGCACAAAAACAGACACATAGACCAATGGAATAGAATAGAAACCCCAGAACTAGACCCACAAACGTATGGCCAACTCATCTTTGACAAAGCAGGAAAGAACATCCAATGGAAAAAAGACAGCCTCTTTAACAAATGGTGCTGGGAGAACTGGACAGCAACATGCAGAAGGTTGAAACTAGACCACTTTCTCACACCATTCACAAAAATAAACTCAAAATGGATAAAGGACCTGAATGTGAGACAGGAAACCATCAAAACCTTAGAGGAGAAAGCAGGAAAAGACCTCTCTGACCTCAGCCATAGCAATCTCTTACTCGACACATCCCCAAAGGCAAGGGAATTAAAAGCAAAAGTGAATTACTGGGACCTTATGAAGATAAAAAGCTTCTGCACAGCCAAGGAAACAACCAACAAAACTAAAAGGCAACCAACGGAATGGGAAAAGATATTTGCAAATGACATATCGGACAAAGGGCTAGTATCCAAAATCTATAAAGAGCTCACCAAACTCCACACCCGAAAAACAAATAACCCAGTGAAGAAATGGGCAGAAAACATGAATAGACACTTCTCTAAAGAAGACATCCAGATGGCCAACAGGCACATGAAAAGATGTTCAGCGTCGCTCCTTATCAGGGAAATACAAATCAAAACCACACTCAGGTATCACCTCACGCCAGTCAGAGTGGCCAAAATGAACAAATCAGGAGACTATAGATGCTGGAGAGGATGTGGAGAAACGGGAACCCTCTTGCACTGTTGGTGGGAATGCAAATTGGTGCAGCCGCTCTGGAAAGCAGTGTGGAGGTTCCTCAGAAAATTAAAAATAGACCTACCCTATGACCCAGCAATAGCACTGCTAGGAATTTATCCAAGGGATACAGGAGTACTGATGCATAGGGCCACTTGTACCCCAATGTTCATAGCAGCACTCTCAACAATAGCCAAATTATGGAAAGAGCCTAAATGTCCATCAACTGATGAATGGATAAAGAAATTGTGGTTTATATACACAATGGAATATTACGTGGCAATGAGAAAAAATGAAATATGGCCTTTTGTAGCAACGTGGATGGAACTGGAGAGTGTGATGCTAAGTGAAATAAGCCATACAGAGAAAGACAGATACCATATGGTTTCACTCTTATGTGGATCCTGAGAAACTCAACAGAAACCCATGGAGGAGGGGAAGGAAAAAAAAAAAAAGAGGTTAGAGTGGGAGACAGCCAAAGCATAAGAGACTGTTAAAAACTGAGAACTGAGGGTTGATGGGGGGTGGGAGGGAGGGGAGGGTGGGTGATGGGTATTGAGGAGGGCACCTTTTGAGATGAGCACTGGGTGTTGTATGGAAACCAATTTGTCAATAAATTTCATATAAAAAAAAAAAGAACTACACACATTAACATGTAGGAATTACAAAAAAACATTTTATGGGGAAAGCATATCATAAGAGTTCAAATAGTAATATTCCATTTATATAAAGGTCAAAAACAGGCAAAACTAAACAATATATTGAAGAAAAGTGAGGTGATGTTAAAGACAAAATCCAAGATAACTGTTAGCTCTGTAGAGAAGGAGAGGGCACAATTAGGATCACATATAGGCCAATAAGAAAAATCTCAATATATCTGAAAAGCAGACCGACAGCATATAGACTAAATTCATTTATCACAATGCAATAAAATTAGAAATTATAATGATATCCAAATACATATATATGTCTGTTTTAAAATTATAAAATCCCATTTTAATCACTTTGTATTAAAGAAGAAATCAAAGGGACAATAAAACTACTCTGATATGATCAGTAATAGTGCCATGTATTAAAATGTACAACCCCAGAACTTGTCCATGTCTTGACATAACTACATCAAACCTTTTGAATGATTTATCCAATAATTCTATACCATCAAGATTAATAATCTCAATAAGTAGAAAATTGATTTCATTATTCATTGTTTTTAAACATTATAATGCTGCCCTCTACATTTTCTTATTGTTTTTCTTTTTTTCTTATGGTTTTTCTGTAATTTTATTTTTATTTATTTTTTATTTTTTAAGTTTATTTATTTATTTTGAGAGAGAGAGAATGGGAGGGGCAGAGAGAGAGGGAGAAAGAGAGAATCCCAAGCAGGCTCTGCACTGTCAGCACAGAGCCTGATACAGGGCTCACAAACCATGAGATCATGACCTGAGCCGAAATCAAAGTAGGACACTTAACTGACACTTTATTGCACTGTTCATTAAAATATTCCGTAAAATGGGGCACCTGAATGGCTCAGTCGGTTAAGTGGCAGACTTTGGCTCAGGTCATGATCTCGTGGTCCACGAGTTGGAGCCCCACGTTGGGCTCTGTGCGGACAGCTCGGAGCCTGGAGCCTGCTTAAGATTCTGTGTCTCCCTCTCTCTTTGCCCCTTTCCCACTCATGTTATGTCTCTCTCGCTCTCAAAAATAAATAAACATAAAAAGATTATAATATTCTGTAAATTTGAAATTTCTAAAAATAGAAAGCTAAAGAAAAAATACAGTATTAAATAAATTCACTAAATTAAGTGTAAATTTCTATGGCCCTATGGACATGAACTAAAATTCCTCTTAATTATAGACTAAAATATAATTTTCTGAGAATTTTAAGTAAGGCTTGGAGTAAGGAAAGTCTTCTTAATTAAATTTTACATGAATTGCAAAACCATAAAGGAAAATGTTGGTAAATTCTGAAAGTACGATTACCTCAAAATGGAAATTTTCTGTGGGATGAAAAACAACCTCATGTAAGATAAAAGACAGGTCACAAATAGCAACCAATAAAGGATATAATACTTAAAAACTTAGCAAGAAATATGCAAGATCTATATGAGGAAAACTTTAAAACATTATTGTGGAATAGGAAGCATGAACAGATATATTGGCATAACATGTTCTTGTGTGTGAGCACTAAACTTCAAAAAGCCGGTTAATACTCCCCAAATTAATCTTTATATAAAATGCAATCCCAGTAAAAAGATTAACAGATATGTTTTGAACTAAATAAGCTTCAATTCACTGGAAAAGTAAAAAAGAATTGACAGGATTTTGTTTGAAAAACAAGAGCAAGAAGACTGTCCCTACAAGATATTTAGTATTAAAAAAAGATACTTAGTATAAAAATAACAACAGTATTGCACTTGCATATGAATATACAAACAGCTCAATAGAACAGGAAAGTCCAAAAAAAAGAATAGAAAAGGAAGTCCAGAAAACGGACCAAAAAGCATGAAGTAAATTGTGATTAAAAGCAGCATTTTAAACCAGTTAAATAAGTAGATTTAAAATGAGCAAGTGGATGGCAGGGCAGTCCTGCAGATTGTTCATCTCTTGCTGTTCTTATAGAACAGACCCAGAGACACCCCATCTTCCGCTTCCAACCACCCTCCAACCTCTTTTCCAGTCACAACCCACAGAACCATCTCAGCCATCCTCTGCCTCTGGGACCAGCCAACACCGTTTTCTGACTTTAGCTCTTTATTTAAACCTATCAACCGTGAACTCCCAGATTTGTGAGAATTATTCCACCCGGATGGAAGCCACTGTCAAGTGCTTCGTCCAGAGGCATCTGCGGGCCTCTTACACCTACCTCTCTCTGGCTTCTATTTCCACCCACCGCGTGGCTCTGAAGGCGTGGGCCACTTCTGTTAAGGAGACCTGCAAGGCTACCCAGAGTCCACTGAAGATGCAAAACCAGAGCAGCGGCCGCGCTCCCTTGCAGTCAGAAGCGACTCAAGGTAAGTGGGATAAAACCCCGGATGCCACGGAAACCGCCTCCAACCTGAAGAAGAACCAGAACCAGGCCCTTTTATATCTGCGCGCCCTGGGTTCTGCCTGCGCAGACTCACTGACTTCCCGGAAAACCACTTCCCGGATGAGCAGGTGAAACTCACGAAGAAGAGGGGCGACCACCTGAGTAAGTAACCGCTTCAGGCTGGCTGGCCCTGGGGCTGGGCTGGGCTGGGCTGGGCTGGATGAATATCTCGGGAAGGCTCACCCTCAAGCAAGACTGGAAGCCTCCAGAGCCCAGCCGCCTTTGAGGGGCCCCTCTGGCATCCCCCTGGCGTCAGGGCTTCTGCCTTCACCTCTCCCTGAAGCCACTGGGCAGCCTTCTAACCCCTCACCCAAGCCCTGGACCAAATGGAAACAAGAAAGCTTGTTGCAGAATTAATTAATTAATACGACCAAGCGTGTCACTTGAGCACCTATGAAGGGAGGGAGGGAGGAACTAGCAGCAGTTGGGGAAGGAAGTAAGTTTTAGTTCATTCCTCACATCTTCAAAATGGACTCCAGAGAATCCAAGATTTAAATGTAGAAATGTAAGCCATAAAGAACTGTAAGAAACCATAGGAAATATTTTTCCATAATTGCACGGTAAGGAAGAGTTTTTGGAGGTGGGGGTAGGGGGATGGGCTTTTAAATTTTAGAAGCCATCTAAGAAAAATCAATGATTTGACCCTGTGAAAATTTTTAAATTTCTTTGTGGGAAAAAAGAGCACAAGAAAAAAAATGGCAAACAGGAAATAATTATTTGTAACTCATATCAATGGAAAGGGATAAATTCCAAAACATATATTTAGGTTTTATAAATTAGCAAGAAAAGCAACAAAAACACAATAGAAAAATGTAAAAGATATCAGTAGTTTATAAAAAAAATAAATACAAATGTCTCTTAAATAGGGGCACCTGGGTGGCTCAGTCAGTTAAGCATCCAACTTTGATTCAGGTCATGGTCTCAAGGTTTGTGGGTTCGAGCCCCCCATCCGGCTCTGTGCTGATAGCTCGGAGCCTGGAGTCTGCTTCAGATTCTGCGTCTCCTTCTGTCTCTGTCCCTCCCCTGCTTGCACTCTGTCTCTCTCTTCTTTCAAAAATAAACATAAAATTTTTAGGAAAACATTAAAAAAAAAACAAATGTGTCTTAAATACATAAAAATTCTCATCAGCTCATTATGAGAGAAATGCAAATTAAAACTATGTTGTCATACTATATTTCACCTATTTGTTTGGCAATGGTTAAAAAATTAACACACCATTGAAAACGCTTTGAGAAAAAGTCACTCTCAGACATTGATGGAGGAATACAATATGGTACAGTCACTATGGAGGACAATTTAACATTACTGCCAAAACTACTATTGCATATCTTCTTTGATTCTAGGAATACATCCTAGAAATACAGTCCTAGATATGTAAAATGACATCTATAGAAGGTTGTTATTGCACCATTTTTTGTAATAGCAAATTATTGGAAACAACCCAAACATGTGGAATTCTGGTAGAAAAAGACTACCCACAGAGTGGATAGGCAAACCAGCTGAGTGTGTTAGAGCAGGACACTAGAGAAAAAACTTTTTTCAAAAAGATGAGAATGATCAACAGTTTCAAATACTGATGAGAAGTCAAGTAAGATGAGAATAGAAAATAGACAATTGATAGATACTGGGAAGATACATATATTTGATCATCTTTAAAAATAATATGGTAAGGACAAAATGGAATGATGAGATCAAAAATCCTTATTGGAATGGGTTAAAAAGAGAATGGGAGATGAAGTAGAAGCAAGGGGAATAGGTTGTAGCTGGAAAGTTTTGGTGTTCTCAAAAGATGGATGCTAGTATAGGAATGGAATAATCCTGTAGAGGAATAATAATTTAGACTACCCTCATAGCTGCTTGGGAGAAAGAAAAAGAAAGAAGGAAAAAAGGGGGGAGGGAGACAAATGAGATTATGACAGTATTCCATTTAAACTGGAACCATGAATAGCCCCCAAAGAAGGCTGATTAATGTTAAGATCTTTCCATTATTATTGAACTTAGATTAGTTGGACATTTTTCCAGTGGTCTCTCATAATCGAAGGTTATGTTAGTGATGAATATTACTAGAACCTTGTATATGTCTGATTAGTAAGTACCATAGAAATTCTTGCCACATAAATAAACTTTATTGTCATTCAGCTCATCAGTGGTCCTTCCTCAGGGTTTCCATGGCCTCTGATTCGAAGGCCCTTCACTAGACCGGCAGAGCCTTATCTGCCACTGTTGTTATTAGCAATAAATATAAATGATGCTTTTTTTTTAGTGTTTATATTTGTCCTGATCTCTCCTGATTTTGTAACTTCCTTTTTCCATTGCTGTTGTTGTTCTACTATTTGCTCCACCTAGAGTGATTATGTAGATATTCCGTTCTCATCTAACTCGTCATATATTTAACTGCTGAGAATAAGGATATTATAGCTTCAATGCCGGTGGCACACCTGCACTTCGGAAATTTATTGCGGTTTATTCAAACATGGCATCTAATGATAGGTATGGTTTAAGTGATGCTGATAACAGTAATAGCAAATTCAAATTTTATAACTCTGTAACAGTTTAAATGTTGCTCTTTTCTGTAGACTGCTCTATTTGCCTGAATTTTAATGGCATTACAATAATATTCCACATTAAATTACTTTGAGAACAAGAAACTCAAATAAATTTTAAAAGATAATACTGTTTCTTCATTTTATGGGCTTTTTTCATAGCTCATTTATGGAATGTTAACTCAACATAAGAGCTACATCATTTTCTGCCCTAGGAAGCCTTATAACCTAATGGGGTAGACAGACAATGAAACAATTACTATAAAGTGAGAGAGAAGCTCTCTTAGCAGAGTTCTGGATGCAATGAGAGCACATCATAGAGTCATCAGAGAAAGCCCGTGCAACAGGTCTTTTGTATACTAATGTCGAGGTCTCACATGATGTCCTCATCAGTGGAGTTACGGGTGGTCTTGCTGAAAGCCAGATGCAGAGAACGAAACTAGATAAATCCTCAAGGCTTTATCATTGTATTGCCATTTGCATCTGAATACACTCAACCAAAACTATCCCTACCTGGATGTAGAGAGGTGACAGGTCACGGATCTAGTTTATTTATCCTTTATACCTGAGTATGAATGTATTTATTAGATCCTGTCCAGAAAGCACATTTTAATAAGAAGTTAAAAATAGCATCTTCAGGCCCAGGAACCCTGAAAGATACTGGCAAGTAAGAGAAAAGGGGACAAAAAGAGGAAGGCAGAAGCTACTGTAAGCAGATACTACTTATTCACCATTTGTGCTCACAGGAGCTCTGGGAAATGTCCCTCGCTGTTCCCTGTTTCCAATTGAATCTGAATTCTCTCTATTGCTTGGTTAACATGTTTCCTTTGCTTCACTTTTACTCTAGATGGCAGCAGCAGAACAAAATAGAAGAGAAAATTCTAGTTTCAGTGAAATTATTCACCTGCATCTACTGAGTAAAAAAGTCTCACAGTGTTATTTGAATTAAATCATGCCCTTTAAAATTTTTCTTCCAGTGTAGGAGTACATCAACAATGTTTCAATAATTAAAAGTCAAGGTACAGATGTTGTCACAATTGTTCAACTTGTTAGGCCACTCATAATATAATATTTATAAATAATTTTTATTATAATAATAATACCTCTGGGTGAAGACACTGCTTATATTCACAAGTTTACATTTAGAAGCTGAGATGTCAAGGTTGAATATAAAATATACTTTTAAAATTGATGGAATTTCATCCAATAAAGGGCCAGATAATCAAATTGACAATAGAAATTCTCTGGCTGAGGGATGCCTGGGTGGCTCAGTTGGTTGAGCATTGACTTCAACTCAGGTCATGATCTCACGTTTGACGAGTTCGAGCCCTGCATCAGGCTGTGTGCTGACAGCTCAGAGCCTGGAGCCTGCTTTGGATTCTGTGTCCCCCTCTCTGTCTTCCCCTCCCCCTCTCATCTTCTGTCTCTCTGTCTCAAAAATAAAATAAACATTAAGAAAATTAAAAAAAAAATTCTCTGGCTGAATATATCAGAGAAATAAAATGGTATGATTTCTTTAATAAATTTATGTTTTCAAAGTTGTTTCAAATAAACATGCACACATGAAACTGGCTTTTATATACAGTATATAATATATATATTTACATATACTATATATTAAAATTGCAAATAGTTTATAAATAATTGAAAATAAATGATTTTATTTTAAAATAAAATTTCCCCTCATCACTATTTAAACTGAGAGGATTTATGACCCCAGAACATGATTTGTAGATGAGATTGCAGAAACATTATAAAAATGAAGAGACACAAAGAGGATCCAGGAGACCAAAAGAAGGATGAAAGTTGTAATAATTTTCAAAAAGAGGCTTCTAAAACACATAGTCTACTGAGGTTGACATTGTATTCTCACACAATTCTAGTCTGGATTGAACAGAGATTTCCTAAAAGGTTAGGAAACACAGTAGTCCATGTTTTATGCCTCATGGGTTGAGAGGATGCAACTCACATCTCTATATTCATAGGTGTATGTATTGACTAAGAAAATTTTCCTGCAGAGGTATTGAAATATATTGGAGAAGAGTCATTTTTTATATAGAAGTGCCATTTGGACCAGCAGTGGCCCTGTTATCATGAGTCAGAAGGGCTTCATTAAATTAAAGCCCTACGAAACTCTTTTTGTACTAGAATTATTGGCTTGATAAACCAGAATTAATTATTCAGAATCTTTAGATTACCACTGTTCAATCATTTTGTAACTAGGTTGATAGAGAAGCGGCATAGAATTGTGTCAAGGACCCAGGCTTCAGAGTGAAGATTTTAGTTGGATTTTATAGCTCTGCCATTTATTTATAAGTCCTGCTGGTGTTGGGTGAATTGGAAAGTAGTCTGGCACCATGTAATTGGAATCTTTATATGTAGATCCTTTTGATCTAATGATTGCATTTAAAAAATCTTGCATGAGGGAAAAAACTCATGAAGGTAGATAAAGCTAATGCATAAAGAAGTTCATCATCATGTGATTTACAATAGTGAAAAAAACAGGAAATGATGTGCAAGAAAGGAATGGTTAAGAAAATTACAACATATACTAAGATTCAGTAATCAAATAAATATTTATCAAGTTTTTACTAATGTGCCATCTATCTTGCTAGGCACTGGAGATTCAGCAGTGAACATGAAAGATACAGAACCTGACTTTCCAATAATAACAATTTAAGATCAAGTTTTAAAAAGGTAAGAAGAAATTCCTTATAATACTATAATACTTAATAATGCTATAAAACTTTTATTATACTATCTGTTACATACTTTATATATGTAGGGGCACCTAGGTGGCTCATTCAGTTCAGTGTCTGACTCTTGATCTCAGCTCAGGTCTTGAGCTCAGGGTCACATGCAGCGTGGAACCTACTTTAAAAAAAATTATATATGTATAAATACAGAAAAAATATTGGAAGAAAATACATCAAAATGTTAATAGTTGTTATTTCCAAGTCACGGTAATACAATTATTTTTCAACAACTTTCTACATTTTCTACAGTGAGTATGTTTAAATTTTTTTTTCAATCATGCAAAAGAATTTTGTACCAAAGGTTAACCATGATAAAAAGAGAATTATATCTAATGACACTCAAAAGCCAGATCCACTTCATGGTAAGGAAAATCTCTAAGCATATAAGGACAAATTACACCGCCTTTATATGATTTCCATTACAGTGTTTTTTGTAAAATCTTCTTCCTCAGCATTGGGAAAGATCTGCTCTTCTGCAGAGGGATGTTGAATGTTGGCAGGACATTCCACCCAGGTGACACAAGGGGGTGCCCAGGTCCTGCTTCCAAATGCTTCCCTTTGTCTTGCAGGAAAGAAAAAAAAAATTGAAACCTGACATTTGAATTGATGACCACTTAAAATGCTTTAATAGACTTATGTGTACAGTCTAACCTGAAAGATCTTTGAAGGCATGATCCTCTGTGCAAATCACCTCCACTTTCCTGCATTTACTTTATAAGAAAAAATATCGCAGGAGAAAAGAGGCCTTTTAAAGCACAATTAAGAAGAATGGAGAAAGACTAAACAGCCAAGAATAAAGAGTTGTTAAACAAATTATGGTACATCATAAATAAATCAGGAAATAACCATTAAAAATGATATTGATGTGTAAGGACATTAAAAAGCAATTTTTTAAAAAGCAATTTATACAAGAATATGTAAAATATGATCTAATTTTTATTTTAATATATCATATGCATAATTAGACAAATCTAGAAAGATATATGCCAAAATATTAATAGTCATTATCCTTAAGAAGTGACAGGTTTTTTACTGCATTCTCTCTGCTTGTCTACATTTTATAATTTTTGTCTATGATAAAAAATATTTTTTTAAACAAGAATAAATGAGTTATTCCCAAATAAAAATAAATAGTGGTTCTTAAAACCTTTGCTAACTAAATACATATGTAAATCACTGCAAATTTCCCAAAGATATGGCGATAATACTGCTGTATTTTCTGAAGACAGATCCACTTCATAACTGTTGTTCTGGTGTAACTATTAATAGTGCCCTTTCAGTCTCAAAAGTTCGAATAAGTCACCCAACAGGTGTATTTTTAATTTTTGTCCAGGAAGTTAGCAAACCTTGAATCTTCTGCCCTATGTCAGCAGGCTGCCTCTAATCCAAAGGTCCTTAATTCTTTGTTCTACCAATGTGCTCAAATGCAAGGCTGGCCCATAAATTCTGAGATTCTCTGGGATACATTAGGATCAGTGTGGGCCCAGGGTATGTTCCAAGACCCATTTGGATCACAATCAAGACAGAAAGTCTTTTTGAGACCCCAGCTTGACACCTTGGCTAAATGTCCTTAAGCCTAACTTTTGCATCAAGCATTATGTAAAACCAACAACTTATTGCCTTGCTGAAAATTCCTTGGATTAAAAGTAACAAACACCACTCAGATAACAAGAGTATATGGAAAATGTTCTAAATTAATCTAAGGATATCTTCTGGGACTTAGAGAACCCGGTGAAGCCCCACACAGAACCAGAGCCAGAACCAGACAGTGCGGGCAGCTCTTTTTCTCTTTCTCTTTCTTTTTCCCTTTCTTTTCATTCTCTTCCTCAACCTCTTTCACTGTATGGGATTGCATGCTTTTCTTTCACTGTGCACATTTATGTCATTCTTGCTCTGCAGAAGTGCTTATTTGGCTACTTAGTACACAAAGCCAAGTCTGCCACACTGAGTGTCCCTACATGTTCTCTCAGGTCTAGCAGGAATTAATTAGTGCCAGCACCTGTGAGTCCAAATTCCAAATTCCCAGGGGACAAACGCTGAGTTGTATATCAATGGATTAGTTTCTCTTGAATCAGGTATCTACTCTGGCTCAATTATGTCCTGGAGGAGGTAGAATAACAGTGATAAAATGGCCCATCCGAGTGGATTAGGGATGAGGGATGTACTCTCGGTAGACACCCCCATGAGAATCTGCTAGCTTTCCTTCCTTTAAAGAAATTGGCAGGTTTCTCCTCTTCAATGGCATACTCTTACTACACAGGATGAAAAGAAGGAGCTGTTAGTAACTCAAATCCACACACCACTGGTATTGTGATGAAACTTCCAATGACACCCTCAGCCATAGTTTTCCCCATAGCTGCTTCATATTTTCTTAATTCTATTGCCAACTTCCAAGGGAACTAAGAGCATAGGCCTTACCCACTTTCTTCCAAACTTAAGTCCTATGATGCAGAGTCATAAGGAAGGCACAAGTCACCCATCTGAAGAGCAAAATCTTTATTCTTTTGCTTTCCAACCATTTACTCATGTAACAAACATTTATTGCATTGCTACCATATGTCAGAGCCTGTGCTCAGTGCTGTGGGAAGAGATAAGACACGGCCCTTATTCACAGGCATTCACAATGTACTGAGAGAGTCAAAGAGATAAAAGAATAATTATGTTACAATGTGATATGACCTACAACAGAAATATATACAAAGTGCGCTGAGCGCAAAGAGAAAGGGTCTAAATCATCCTTGGGGAAATCAAGAAAGATGACTAAATATTATATTTTATTTGGGTGCTGAAAGAATAAGACTTTTCCTGATGGAGATGAAGGGGAAGATTCCAAGTTAAAATAACAACAGTAATAAATAGCTACCATATACTTAGCATTTACTACATATAGATACTCTGCCACATGCTGAACATGGATTATCTTGTTAAACCTCGAAACCCAGCTGGTCTTCCTGTCACTCCCCTATGCACATGTATCTCAGGATCAGTCACTTAGAACACAAGATCCTCAAGAGGACAGAACTATGGGCACGTAGGGATGTTAACAAATGCCAATTGCTAACCTGAAAATATTCTATATTAGCGTGTGTGTAAGGAAACAAGCAGTCTCATACACACTGCTGATGGAAGTATGACTTCCTGAAGGACAATATGTCAACAAGCATCAAAATTCAAGCTTAGAGATTTGCCTTAAGGAAATAATTGAGAATGCAGGCAAAATTAAAACTACAAGGATGTTCATCACAGTACTATTCATAATAGCAATCTAAAATGTTCAACAATTGTTTCCATAAAAAATGTTGTAAAAGTATATTTAGTGAATGAAAAGATGTCCATGACAAGTTCAAAAATCAGTACTTAAGTAGAATATATAGAATAGTCTTATTTTATTTTACAGGTGTGTATATGTATACATGTATATGGTATAGAAATTAAAAATAAATACATATTTTTATTGATAATTTATTTGAAAGAGAGCACACACAAGCATGCACACAAGAGTGGAGGAGGGGTAGAGGGGGAGGGAGAATCTTACACGGGCTTCATGCCCAGCTCAGAGCGCTGTGAGACACTCAGTCTCATAAAGATGAGATCATGACCTGAGTAGAAACCAAGAGTCAGATGATTAGCTGACTGAGCAACCCACACACCCCAAAAAATGCATACATATTTTAAGTGTGCATATATATGTCTGCAGGTTATGTTATATTATACTCACATATATTTTAGTGTGTACACACACACTTATATGAACCACTAGAAAGATACATGAAAAGATGTTCAATGTCGCTCCTTATCAGGGAAATACAAATCAAAACCACACTCAGATATCACCTCATGCCAGTCAGAGTGGCCAAAATGAACAAATCAGGAGACTATAGATGCTGGAGAGGATGTGGAGAAACGGGAACCCTCTTGCACTGTTGATGGGAATGCAAATTGGTGCAGCCGCTCTGGAAAGCAGTGTGGAGGTTCCTCAGAAAATTAAAAATAGACCTACCCTATGACCCAGCAATAGCACTGCTAGGAATTTATCCAAGGGATACAGGAGCACTGATGCATAGGGCCACTTGTACCCCAATGTTTATAGCAGCACTCTCAACAATAGCCAAATTATGGAAAGAGCCTAAATGTCCATCAACTGGTGAATGGATAAAGAAATTGTGGTTTATATACACAATGGAATACTACGTGGCAATGAGAAAGAATGAAATATGGCCTTTTGTAGCAACGTGGATGGAACTGGAGAGTGTGATGCTAAGTGAAATAAGCCATACAGAGAAAGACAGATACCATATGGTTTCACTCTTATGTGGATCCTAAGAAACTTAACAGGAACCCATGGGGGAAGGGAAGGAAAAAAAAAAAAAGAGGTTAGAGTGGGAGAGAGCCAAAGCATAAGAGACTGTTAAAAACTGAGAACAAACTGAGGGTTGATGGGGGGTGGGAGGGAGGGGAGGGTGGGTGATGGGTATTGAGGAGGGCACCTTTTGGGATGAGCACTGGGTGTTGTATGGAAAGTAATTTGACAATAAATTTCATATATTAAAAAAAAAAAAAAAAGAAAGATACACCTTAGAGGTGCCTGGCTGGCTCAATTGGTGGAACACACAACCCTTGATCTAGGGTTGTAAGTTCGAGCCCCGTGTTGGGTGTAGAGATTACTTAAAAATAAAATCTTTGAAAAAAAAGAAAGATATACATTAAAATTTATCAGTGATTTCTCTGGCCAAAAATTTGAGGGATGGATAATATTCTTTTGGTTTATTTCTCCTTTAAAATTATTCTACTATCAGTTCGTATTATTTATGTAAGCAAAACCCAAATGAAAGCTTAATATGTCATTTATTGATGGTAATTAAAAATTTAATTGTTTGTTTACATTTACCAAGCCAAAAACAAGATCTCAACATAAAATTATTTGATATTTATACAACAGTGGTATCTCTGAAAGTTGTTGTAAATGTGTGCCTCTTTGAACTATATTTCCATAGAGATTATTTACATATCCGTATTAGTTTAGCACTTCCCAATAATTTGAACTTTGGTAAGTCACTTAAACTCTCTGAGCTTCAGATTGATTATCCATAAAAAAATAAATAACCTCTCTTATGACTAGTTCTTGTCAAGATGGAATAAATGTACCTGTGCATACTTTATAAAACTTTATACTAATATTCTCTTTCGAGAATCTTCTAATTTTTAAGATTATCCAACATTTCTAAGTCCACAAAGGCATGTGCAGTATGTTTCTCAATTATATGTTCAGTATGTTATTCAATTATATGCAATCCATGAGGCATTGCCAACCCAGCAAGACGGCGTTGTTCTCATTAATAGGTTGGGCCACTGTTCTTAGAGCTTTGGAGATCTACCATAAAAATAGGAGTTTATCTTGCCTGTTGAAAGTTTCCGAGAGGTGCACCTGGGTGGCTAAGTTGGTTAAGCATCCAACTCTTGGTTTCAGCTCAGGTCGTGATCTCACAGTTCATGGGTTCGAGTCCCACATCAGGCTCTGTGCTGACCATGCAGGGCCTGCTTGGGATTCTTTGTCTTTCTCTCCCTTTCCCTCTCTCTCCCTCTCCTCTGTTCATGCTCTCTCTCTCTCTCTCAAAATAAATAAATAAACTTTAAAAAACAAAAAGGTTTCTGTGAAACTGATTCAAGCTTAATACATTGAATGATCCTATTCAGCAAGATGCCAAGCCTAACAAAATAGCTAATAATAATGCTCATGCTAATTTTAACTCCCTGCTCTTTTTATAACCATATACAGAAGGATCCAAAACTAAAGAGTCATGCTTCTCCCTAGTATGGTCAACAAGTCAGTTATTTCAGTCATTAAAATTCCTTTTTCACTCTACCTCCTTATGCTCTTCATAACCTGAGAAATCAATTTACATATGCTGATCATGAGATTTGATTTAACCCCCATTTCATATGTTGAGTTCTATCTCTGTCTCTTCTGGCTTCATTAGACACCTGTTTCCTGTACATTATTGGAAACCACAATGTTATGCCATTAGAGACTTTAGTTATAGAAAGTAATTTTCTTTACAATAAAATTCTTTTCTACTTTGCATGAGCAGAGTCCTTCCCTCAGGTCAGCTTTTGATGAATAACTCATAAAATCATATTGGCAGTGCTGGTAAACATATTCACTTGAAGAAACCAAGGCGATCCTAATTTTGGAATCTTGAAATCTTTTGGCATCTCTGAATTTGAAAGATGATCTGGTTGATGAGCTTACAACAGTGTGTTCTAATCTTCTTTGGGTCTATGACACCATTATGAACATACTGGGACACATCTGAAGGGTGTTTCCCTTCCCCACCCTGCCTGTCATCCACCAGCCCAGGGAAATATTTTGATATACTATTTTCTACCCTAAGCGCTTACCAGAATGAATAATGGAAAAGCAACTGCAAAGGGAAACTGAACTGAAGGTGTTCTTTGTCTATCAACAGTTATATCATCCAATCCTTACTTAATTATAATTTGTTGTATTGGCTTCCACTTTAGACCATCAGTTCTGGTGCTATTTACCCATTAGCTAACATAGTGCTTGTTACAAAGTAGGTGCTGAATAATAACATCTGAAATGAATGAATCCTCTCTCCCAATCCTGGTTCACATTTTCATCAACAAAATCAACCAATCAAGAGGAGGTGGTCAAGAGGGTTGCTATGTGACTCAATCTTAGAAAATACAGTCTACCAGTGCTGGGTAAAGTTTGGTCTCTGAAATGTGAATCAATTCCCAGTATTACTTATAATAAAAACATTTCCACAATGCCAAATGGGTGATATTCAAGTAAAATGTTAAAATATGTTATGCTGGGTTAATGGCAAGAAGTCCTTCATATATTTTATTTTAAAATCAATAGCTACTATCACCTTTTGTTATCAGTACTTTGCCTCTAACAATGGCTCTTTCCTCATAATAGGAACCTAGGCTTATTGAACACAAACAGGTGATGAAACTGTCTTATGAACTTTGTATAAATGAATTATTGATTTATTCTTGACAGTATTGTAAGGTAGAGATCATTATTAAGCTTATTTTATAAATTAGAAAATTTTAAAAGAAAAGAAAGCAGTAAATTAGGTAAATTGTCCAAGTTTCCAAAACATGTAACAGAGTCATAATTCACATCTGCTTCTTTGAAACCAGAATTCAAGCTCTTAATCTACTAAACTCTATCACTACTGTTTAATACTCAGGATTGCCAGGTTTCTTTTAGTTTGATTCCATTATATTCAGAGAACATACCTTGTATGATTTCAATTAATCATAATTTTCTTTTTTTTTTTTTCAACGTTTATTTATTTTGGGGACAGAGAGAGACAGAGCATGAACGGGGGAGGGGCAGAGGCAGAGGGAGACACAGAATCGGAAACAGGCTCCAGGCTCCGAGCCATCAGCCCAGAGCCCGACGCGGGGCTCGAACTCACGGACCGCGAGATCGTGACCTGGCTGAAGTCGGACGCTTAACCGACTGCGCCACCCAGGCGCCCCTAATCATAATTTTCTAAGTTTTGTTCTATGACCCAGAATATTGCCCATTTTAGTGAATGTTCTTACTGCATTAAAGAAAAAAATATATTCTACTGTTACTGGGTAGAATTTTCTATGAATATTAATTAGATCTAGTTGGTCGATTGTGTTTTCCAGCCCTATATCTTTGTTAATTTGCTCTTTACTTGTTCTACCAATTACTGATGAAGGAGTTTTAAGACTCCCAACTATAATTTTTATTTGTCTAGTTCTATCACTTTTTTCTTAATATATTTTGGAGCTTTGTTGCTAGGTGCATACACATTTAGGATTATTATGACTTCTTAATAAACTAACCCTTTTATCATTATGTAATGTCCATCATTATCCCCGGTTATTTTCCTTGTTCTGAAGTCTACTATGTCTGATATTAATCTAGTCACTCAGCTTTCTTTTGATTAGTGTCTGTACTGTATATTTTTTCTATCCTTTTGGTTTTAATCTACTATATTGTTAAATTTAAAGTAAATTTCTTGTAGGAGCACATGGTGTTTTTTATCCATTCTGGAAATTTCTCTTTTTTAATTAGTGTGTTTAGATCATTTACGTTTACTGAAGTTATGGTCTATCATTTTAGTATTTGCATTCGGTTTCTTCTTGTGTTTTGTTCCTCTGTTTCCATTTCCTACACTCTTTTAGATTATTTGAAATTTTGGTACTCCATTTTTTTAAGTTTATTTATTTATTTTGAAAGGGAGAGAGAGAGCAGGAAGGGGACAAAGTGGGGGAAGAGAGAATATCAAGAAGGCTCCACATTGGCAACACAGAGCCCAATGCATGGCTCCAACACACAAACCATGAGATCATGACTTGAGCCGAAACCAAGAATCAGATGCTTAAATAACTGAGCCACTCAGGAATCCCTGTACTCCATTTTAATGTACCTATTATGTTTTTAAATTATGTATCTTTGCATAATTTTTTTACTGGCTTCTCTAAGGAGTATAATATACATAGTTAAGTTTTCACAATCTACTTAAAATTAATATTTTACCACTTCAAGTGGAATGTAGAAATCCGATCAAGATATAGATCCTTTTAGCGCTCCCTCTTTATGTTGCAGTTGGCATATGTATTATAAATCTACATATATTGAAAACCTCATTAGACAATGTTACAACTTTTGCTTTTAACTGCCATATATTGTTTAAAGAACTTAAGGAGAATAGTCTATTATATTTGCCCACATTTTTACCATTCCAGTTTCAGGCTCCTCTCTGGTGTTATTTCTTTTCCATCTGAAGAATTCATCCATTATTTCTTTTAGAGCAGTTTGCTAGTGATGAATTCCTTTAGTTTTCCCATATCAAGAATGTCTTTATTTCACCTTTATTAACTGAAAGAAATTTTTACTGGATATAGAACTCTGGATTCTTTTCTTTTTTTAAGTTTATTTATTTATTTTGAGAGAGAGAGAGAGCATGAGTGGAGGATGGGCAGAGAGAGAGAGGGAGAGAGAGAATCACAATCTGGCTCCATGCTGTCAGCACACAGCCTGACACAGGGCTCAATCCCACGAACCATGAGATCATAACCTGAGCCAAAATCAAGAGTCCTACACAAAACCAACTGAGCCACCAAGGAGCCCCTGGCTTCATATCTTTCAGCATTTAAAAATCTTGAGGCAATTCCCTTCCTTCTGGCTTGGCGTTTTCAATGAGAAATGCTCATTTATTCAACTCACTTTTCCTTTATATTTAATGCTTCATTTTTCTCTAGCTCCGTACAGGACTTTTTGTCTTCAGTTTTTAACAGCTTGAATTTCAATTACCTGGGTGTGGATTTCTCTGAATTTATCCTGTTTATGATTCACCAAGCTTCTTGAATATATACATATATGTTTCACTAAATTTGGGGACTTTCCAGCCATTAATTACTATTTTGTTTGGGTTTTTTTCAAGTTTTTTTTAAGTTTATTTATTTATTTTGAGAGAGAGGGAAAGAGAGAGAGAGAGCAAGCATTGTGAGTGGGTGGGGGAGAGGCAGAAAGAGAAAGAGAGAGAGAGAATCCCAAGCAGGCTCCATGCTGTCAGTGTGGAATCATGACCTGAGCCAAAATCAAGAGTCAGATGTTCAACTAACTGAGCCACCCAGGCACCCCATAAGTGTTTATTTTAATCACCTGGTGCTCATCAAGACACGTGCACTCCTTAATCTCCATCACCTATTTCACTCATTCCTCCCGCCTACCTCTCTTCTGGTAACCATCAGTTTTCTATAGTTACGAGTCTGTTTCTTGATTTGCCTCTCTGTCTCTCTCTCTTTTTTTCCCCTTTTGCTCATTTGTTTTGTTTCTTAGATTCCACGTATAAATGAAATCTTATGGTATTTGCCTTTCTCTGACTGACTTATTTCCTTTAGCATTATGTTCTCTAGCTCCATCTATGTCATTGCAAAATGGCAAGATTTCATTCTTTCTGATGACTAATATTCCATTGTATTATATATACCACCTCTTTTTTATGCATGCATCAATCGATGGACACTTGGGCTGCTTCCATATCTTCTTGGCTATTGCAAATAATGCTGCTATGAGCATAGGGGTGCATGCATTGCTTTGAATTAGTGTTTTGGCAGTTTTGGGTAAATACCCAGTAGTGCCATTGCTGGATCATAAGGTAGTTCTATTTTTAACTTTTGAGGAACCTCCATACTGTTTTCCTCCATACTGGCTGCACCAGTTTAAATTCCCACCAACATTGCAAGAGCGTTCCTTTTTCTCCACATCCTTGCCAACACCTGTTGTTTCTTGTGTTAATTTTAGCCATTCTGACAGGTGTGAAGTGATATTTCATTGCAGTTTTGATTTGCATTTCCCTGAAGAAGAGTGATGTTGAGCATCTTTTCATGTATCTGTTGGCCATCTGTCTGTCTGCTTTGGAGAAATATTTGTTCATGTCTTCTGCCCATTTTGTAATTGGAATGTTTGTTTTTTGGGTGTTGAGTTAAGTTCTTTATATGTTTTGGGTGCTAGCACTTTATTGGATATGTCATTTGAGATATCTTCTCCCATTGTGTAGATTGCCATTTAGTTTTGTTGATTGTTTCCTTCAATGAACAGAAGCTTTTTATTTTGATGTAGTCCCAATAGTTTGTCTTTGCTTTTGTTTCTCTTGCCTCAAGGACCTATGTAGAAAAAAGTTGCCATAGCAAATGTCAGAGAAATTACTGCCTGTGCTTGCTTCTAGGATTTTTAAGATTTCAGGTCTCACATTTAGGCCTTTAATACATTTTGAATGTATTTTTATGTGTGGTGTAAGAAAGTGGTCCAGTTTTCTTCTTTTGTATATTGCTGTCTATTTTTCCCAGTACCATTTGCTGAAGAGACTGTCTTTTTCCCTTTGCATATTCTTGCCTTCTTTGTCAAAGATTAATTGACCATATAATTATGGGTTTATTTCTGGATTTTCTATTGTATTCAACTGATCTATGTGTTTATTTTTGTGCCATCACCATACTGTTTTGATTACTACTTTGTAATATAACTTGAAGTCCAGAATTGTGGTGCCTCTAGCTTTGCTTTTCTTTTTCAAGATTGCTTTGGATATTCAGGGTTTTTTGTGGTTCCACGCAAATTTTAGGATTATTTGTTCTAGTTCTGTGAAAAATACTATTGGCATTTTGATAGGGATGGAATTAAATGTATATATTGCTTTGGGCAGTATAGACATTTTAATAATGTTTGTTCTTCCAATCCATGAGCAGGGAATGTCTTTCCATTTCTAAAGACATGGAATACTTCATAAATTTGCATGCTATTCTTGCACAGGGCATGCTAATCTTCTCTGTATTGTCCCCCTGCTTGTGTGCTTTCTCTCTCTCTAAAAATTAATAAATAAAAAAGTAAATAAGTAAATAAATAAATAGCTATACAGATTGTTAAGAAGCTTCTTCTAAATCTGTGATGCTGGTTTAATGTGACTGCTAAACTCACAGGCACATACCACCACTGTTCTCACAGAGAATCTTTTTTTTTTTTTAAGTAGGCTGTACACTCAACGTGGGGCTTGAACTCATGACCCCAGGATCAAGAGTTGCATGCTCTATCAACTGAGCCAGACAGACACCCCTGTTCCCACACAGAAACCTGAGTATTTAAAGCTTGGAGCCACACATGGCTGAGCTCCAGTCACAGCAAGGCAATCAAAGGAGCCTTCTAACTTTGGGAAATTCCATGTTCTCTTTGTTCCCATCTTATTGTGGCTGTTCACAAAGAGAGATAAAAGGTCAGGACTTTAGCTTTCAAAAAACCAACTTGGACAAATCAAGATAAATACAGTCCTGAACTCATTTGCATGAATGAATCCCTAGTCAATTCTTCCAGACAGAAGATGTCTTTGAGGGGAGTCTGGCATGAGCTTGAAAATATTATCATAAAATTCATGTTTGACTGCTTCTTCTTTCCCATTCATGGTTGAAGTTCAATGGGTCAGAGATAGGTAAACAGTTAATGGTTTTAGGTTACAGAAATTGAATAATAAAACTTCACGTTTTGAGAAGGAAGAATATGATATCAGAATAAAATTCTCTCCCCTTTAAAGAAGTAAAGGAATAAAGAAAAAATAAAGAAAAGAAATTTTAATTAGAGGGAGGGAAACCATGAAACTCATCACTTGACTTGATAGCAGCTGTTGTTTTTGTTTTTGTTTTTTTCCAGACACTTTGTTATAAGGCTCTATGTTGATGAGAAAGCTAAAAGATACTGAATATCACTTGTGGCAAATAAAATAAATAAATAAAAATATTGAAATGAGCAAAGAAAGGTAGTCAATTCTGTCTCTTCCACAAGAATACTATTATTATCCCAGAGTTTAGGTAATATTAACTGAGACAATATATGTGAAAAGTGACTAAACTATAGAAACAGAAAGTAGAGCAATGTCTGCCAGGAGTTGGAGGTCACAGAAGGAGGTGATCTTAAGAAGCACAGGGAAGGGCAGGGGCTCCTGGGTGGCTCAGTCGGTTAAGCGTCCGACTTCAGCTCAGGTCACGATCTCGCAGTCCGTGAGTTCGAGCCCCGTGTCGGGCTCTGAGCTGATGGCTCAGAGCCTGGAGCCTGCTTCCGATTCTGTGTCTCCCTCTCTCTCTGCCCCTCCCCCGTTCATGCTGTGTCTCTCTCTGTCTCAAAAATAAATAAGTGTTAAAAAAAAAATTTAAAAAAAAAAAGCAGCACAGGGAAGGGGTGCCTGGGTGGCTCAGTCGGTTAAGCGGCCGACTTCGGCTCAGGTCACGATCTCGCGGTCCGTGAGTTCGAGCCCTGCATGGGGCTCTGTGCTGACAGCTCAGAGCCTGGAGCCTGTTTCAGATTCTGTGTCTCCCTCTCGCTGACCCTCCCCTGTTCATGCTCTGTCTCTCTCTGTCTCAAAAATAAATAAAACGTTAAAAAAAATTTTTAAAAAGCACAGGGAAATATATGGAATGAGAGAACTATTCCTTAATTTAATTGTGGTGGACTTGTGTGCATTTGTCAAAACTTGCAGGGTGAATATTACTGCACTTAAAATGTACCTTAATAACAAATATTTTAATTTCCTGGCACATAGTAGGTAGTCGAGAAGAGAAACAGAGAACTCAGTTTTTGCTTTAGATGATGTGTTGTGTTCTAGAAAATGGGAAGAATGTGAGGGCCAGTCTGTAAGTTTCATATTCATATATTGAAAAACCAACGTGATCAGTCTAACAAAAGTTGGATTGCCTATAAACCTTGTTTCTATCATTCCCTGTTGATAAGATACAGGATGAGGGTTTTAATAGAGTGGTGGAGGGGTAGTCCCTGTCAGGTCTCTCTAGTTTGGAGGGAGAAAAAAGGGATTCCTCAAGTAAAATGACTCAGCAGAAGTATATTTAATGTCACTTTAAAAACCGGAGGCTGAGAGCACAGTTGTGATAGCACTCTAGGTCACAGTCACATTGGTCAGTAACATTTGAATAATTGAAACATGAGATTTTCTCACAATTCTCAGGTACAATGAAAAATGTGCTCCCACAGACTGTGAAGGGGACAGAACATGAGGCATGTGGCAGCCACTGAAGTGGACGGAACTGAAATAGGGTCAAATAATGGACTATTTTGTGAGCTAAAGTTTTTGACATATTATAGGTTTATTCACTGCTAATAATGGTAAGAAGTTAACAGTTCTTGAGTTCTTACATATAATGTCCAGAAATTTGCTAAATGTTTTACTTTTTTTATTCACAATATTCTAATACTATAGGTATTATTATTGACTCCATTTTATAGATGGGAAAACTGAGGCTAGGATGTTGAGTCACTTGCCCAAAGTCACAGAACAAGTAGGGGTGGCAGAATTGGATTTTTTTTTTAATTTTTTAATGTTCTACTTATTTTTGAGAGAGAGAGAGAGACAGAGTACAAGTGGGGGAGGGGCAGGGAGAGAGAGAGAGAGAGAGAGAGAGAGGGAGAGGGAGACACAGAATCCGAGGCAGGCTCCAGGCTCTGACCTGTCAGCACAGAGCCTGACACAGGGCTTGAACTCGTGAACCACGAGATCATGACCTGAGTTGAAGTCAAGACACTTAACCGACTGAGCCACCCAGACGCTCTGGCAGAACTGGAATTTGAATCCAGTTTCTTATAATCTAAACTTTCTTTTCCTGATCACTGTCCTACAATGGTTATTTGCTCAGTGAAAACGCGTTTTATTGGGTCTTCTAATAGCAATATAGTATTTATTGGAGGAAAATATTCCTTTCTTTTATAAATTGCATGTTGCAGACAGACCTGTGAAGGAAGATAGATGGATTGAAAATTCAAAGCATTTTAGGGGCGCCTGGGTGGCGCAGTCGGTTAAGCGTCCGACTTCAGCCAGGTCACGATCTCGCAGCCCGTGAGTTCGAGCCCTGCGTCAGGCTCTGGGCTGATGGCTCAGAGCCTGGAGCCTGTTTCCGATTCTGTGTCTCCCTCTCTCTCTGCCCCTCCCCCGTTCATGCTCTGTCTCTCTCTGTCCCAAAAATAAATTAAAAAAAAACGTTGAAAAAAAAAATTTAAGAGAAAATTCAAAGCATTTTAGATTTTTAAACAAGCACCTGAAAGCTTACATCTTTTGTCTGAGGCTTAAATAGGACTTTATTTCTAAAGGAAAATAGCAAATCTTTGTGGATATTGGCAGCATTCACTGAGGGTGCTAAGGCCTACACTTCCAACATTAACACAGGGCACTCTGTCTGACCTTGCCCTGGAACACCAGAGGCAGTAAGCAAGGTTTGGAAAGCTGTGCCTTGTAAAAATGGGATGAAATATGCCAGAGCCGTGAAAGATTGCTGAGCAAATATTAAGGTCAAGAACTCTCTGTGAGTCTTATTCTAAGTTGAAGCCAACATCTGGAAATCAAATTCTCTATTTCTTAAGACTGACAATGATCCTACACCTCTTCAGACCCAATACACGGAACAATAATAAAGTTTCATAAGCATCCAGGACAAAGAGCTTTTATTATATGATGGTTCACCTTTGATGAAAGAAAAGTTCTGAAGAATCAGGGTTACTTTTCTTTGTTTAGGAAAAATTAAAATTCATTTCAGAAACTGTACTTTTTTGAACATACCATGTGTTGAATTTGTGTTGAATTTGAACATACCATGAATCATTCAATAAAACTGTTTTCAACTTTCTAGAAGTTGACAGAACTAGAGTCTCTGTTTATTTTATTTATTGTCTAATAACACATGAAACTTATCATTTGCACTAAATATTTTAGCTTTTGAATATATGCAGTTTAAATACCTCATTTATATTATTCTTTAATTTTCCAGTCTTCATTGGTCTGGCCTCCTTAAGCTCTTTGTAGGAGGAACGAAATATTTCTTCTGCAATGAAATGTATGAATATTCATATTAAGTGCAATAAATAGACTATAAATAGTTCAAATCCAATTTTACTATAAATCAGTTACAAAAAAGATTTTGTATTCTAAAAATATTTTTGGATTTCAGATATCAGTTTACAATCCTGTAATACAATGCTAAAAAGGAACTTTATTTAACTGGATAGAAGTTATACTTCATTTTTTTTAAATGTTTGTTTAGAGAAAGAGAAAGAGAGACAGAGAGACAAAGGCAGAAAGAGAGAGATCACCAATCAGGGAGTGGCAGAGAGGGAGACAGAGAGACAGAATTCCAAGCAGGCCCAACACAGGGCCCCAACTCATGGACTGAGATGATGACCTGAGCCAAAATCAAGAGTAAGCTGCTTAACCGACTGAGCCACCTAGGCGCCCCTAGAAGTTATACTTTACACTTAAATAAATTACAATCCTAGGCTTCAAAAATCTACATGTGCATATATACATGTATAAACTACAAACAAGTATTAAAATCATTTTCTTGTCTTAAAAAGAACATATATATACCTTCACAATACTCAATCTGAGAGATATTTGTTTTGAGAATGTTGATGCTGTTAGCAGGATAATAATCTATTAGATCCATGTATTACTTTATATTTTGTCAAGTACTTTTATATTTACCGTCACATTGGTCTTCACACCATTTCTGTGAAATAAACAAAGCAGGAATTATTAATTTTTTAAAAATCACAAATTTTTTTTAAAAATTACCAAAGGAAGACACTCTTGCAGATTATGTGAAAGATAACAGAAGAAAGAAAAAGTTGGAGGGTTTCCCCCCTTGTTTTAGAGAAACAGAAACTTGAGAGTCAGAGAAGTTCAATGGCCAATCCTAGGTCTAACAGCTAGAAAGTAGATCTGGAATTGAAATCTAGACTGACTCTAAGACTTGTGAATTTTATTCTTTCAACAATATTTAGTGAGTGGCAACAGTGTTAGGCTTTCTGATAACCATATCCACTATACCACAGTGCCTCTCAGTTAAGAAACAGAAGACACAGAACTTTACAGCTTAAAACATCCGCAGAGGGGCGCCTGGGTGGCGCAGTCGGTTAGGCGTCCGACTTCAGCCAGGTCATGATCTCGTGGTCCGTGAGTTCGAGACCCGCGTCAGGCTCTGGGCTGATGGCTCGGAGCCTGGAGCCTGTTTCCGATTCTGTGTCTCCCTCTGCCTCTGCCCCTCCCCCGTTCATGCTCTGTCTCTCTCTGTCCCCAAAATAAATAAACGTTGAAAAAAAAATTAAAAAAAAAATCCACAGAACCTAAATCCAAAGGACATGATAGGACCACACTGTCAGCAGAATTACTGTTTTTTCATTTTAAGGAGAATGTTTAGTTTGCTAACTAAAACAGATTCTTCCTTCACCAAATTCTGTTTAAATGGGTAACTTGAATCCAACAATGACTTTAGAGCTTGGGGGAGTCAGCACACTAATGTAGATTACAGCTACCATGGACCAGCCGTTTTCATAACTGACCACACGTATTTTGTAAGATGTAAGCTTTAAGATGTGCAGCTACTAGAGTCTACCAATAGTTGAGGTGGAAAGGATGATTGTAGAGCAGTTTGGTGAACTATTGAAGATATTTCCAAAGTCTTAGTCTTGTCCTTTACTACGGTGAAATGGTTGTCATTAAACTGTTCTTGACAGGTTTTGGAAAACTGACTTTTAGTGAATTGACCTAGAAACATTTGGTCTAAGTGTCAACTTTATGGTGTCAAATTAGGATTCTATCTCCAACGGAGGTCATACATACACTCTGCATTTAGTTTTTGGGGCTGCCATAACAAAGTACAACAAACTGGGTGGCTTAAGCAACAGAAATTTATTGTTTCACAGTTTTGGAGGCTAGAAGTTTAAATCCAGGGTGTCAGTGAAGTTGGTTCCTTTAGAAGGCTGTAACTGAGACTCTTGTCTCATGTCTCTACTAGCTTCTGGAAGTGCAGTGATTCCTTGGTTTATATGTAGCATTATCTCTGTGTCTTCCTTCTGTGCATGTCTATGTCCAAATTTCCCCTTTTGGTAAGGACACCTCACTTAAACTTGATTACCTCTGAAGAGATACTATTTGCAAATAAGGTCACATTCTGAGGTACGGGGGTTAGGAATTAAATGTATCTTTATTGGGGTTGTGATGGTAAATCTTATGTGTCAACTTGTAGGATGTTTTTGGATGAGATTAACATTTAAATTGGTGAACTCAGTGTAAAACAGATTGCCCTCCGTAATGTGGGTAGGCCTTATCAAATCAGCTGAAGGCCTGAATAGAACAAATGACCAGCCTCTTTGAGCAAGAGAATTCTCCAGCAGACTACCTTTTAACTTCATCTGCACCATTGCCTCTCCTGGATCTCCAATCTGCAAAACTTGGAACTAAACACCACCATTGGCTCCCCAGGGTCTCCAACCTGAAGATTTGGGACTTGCCAGCCTCTATAATTGCATAAGGCAATTCCCTATGATAGATTTCTTTATACACAAGCACACACACACACACACACACACACACACACACACATATCCTATTAATTCTGTTTCTTTGGAGAACTCTGACTAATCTAGAATAGAACACATAATTTAATCCATAGCACAGTCCTTGTTAGGGATACTCTAGCAATTTGAAAGAGACATGCTTCATAGAACTATTATACTACACTACTTGTGGCCTATTATGAATTAATATTTTTTGTATAAGTTCTGTAATCATCTTGTGAATGTTACAATTATATTGCATTATATTTTTGATGTTTAAAGTATCAAACAGATGTCTTTGAAGCTTACCATAAATTTTGCAGTCCTGTTTTAGAATTTATTTCTGGAAGCCTCAAACACTGGAGCTTAAGCTTTTCTCAATCTCTGACTCTACCACGCTGCTCCTTCTCCACTTATTATCTCTCTCACTTGCTTCCTATTGCCAGGAAAGCTTTGCTATTTCTTGCCTACTGGCATTTGCACACATTCTTCTTCTTTCCGTGAGGTCACATTCATCACCTGCTTTAAGAAGTCTTCCTGAATAAATCCTCATTCAATTGGAGCAGGTAGTAGCTGTGTGCCATTCCATCCCCAAACAAAAGGCATGGGACCATTTCACAAAAGCCCAGCATAAAAACATCAGCGTTTGGTACAAACAAGCTGAGGAAATTCATAACATACATAATGGTGAATTAAAGAGAATCAGGTGAGAAGAGATGGCGATGTCTGATGATGAAATAGAAGAAACAACACGAACAAAAAAAACTGGGAAATCAGCTTAATATCACAGGCAGAATTTCTGAAGGAAGAAAATGACAGCCTCTGTTGGCAGCCCGATTTCTATCTGAATGAGGTAGAACCCCTGAAGCAAGAGCAAGGCAGAGCCCACAGAGAAGATGACGTCTTGGACGTCAAGTCCAAGAGCAATACAAAAGGACAGAAGCTGAACTTGAAAGTGTCAAAAATGACAAGTTACAGGTGGAAAACACGTTGGAAAATCTTAAAGAAAAGGTACATCTGTCCCATATGAACCTTTTCCCTTGCCCTTTTCCCCCCTATTCGGTGACAGTGAAAATGCCCTGGCAATTACTGCAATAGGAATCAATGTGGAATGCTTGTCTGAATGGGGATTAAAAGCTCCCTTTCTGGGAATAATTCCTGAATCGAGGGCTCTGCCTTTAGATGTGAGTCCTTGGCATATCTAAGGACTCTGGAGTGTATACTTTTCAATGAATAAAAAGTTGGTGTATCCCTTAAAAAAAAAGTCTTCCCAAATAAACTCCAGCCTTATTTAATAAGTCTATAATTAGTAACATTTTTAAAAATTTTTGTTAATATTTATGTACTTTTGAGAGAGAGAGAGAGTAAGCGGAGGAAAGGTCAGAGAGAGAGGGAGACACAGAATCTGAAGCAGGTTCCAAGCTCTGAGGTATCAGCACAGAGCCCGACATAGGGCTCCACCTCACGTACCACGAGATCATGACCTGAGCCGAAGTTGGACGCTTAACCAACTGAGCTATCCAGAAGCCCCTAATTAATGACATATTTAATCAATGGTAGTGTAAGAAAAATTCTCTCCTTCCATTTTCACACCATATTTTCCAGTGACAAAGTTCTCTCCAATGGCCTATTGGTCAATCTAAGAAATTTGGAATCTAAAGTTTAGTGGGAAGCCTTTGAAGTATTAGAAGCAAGTGAGATATGATTCTGTTTTTACCAGAAGGATTACTCTGGCTGATCTGTAGGGAATGGATCAGAAAAGGCACAAATGGAGTGGGAAGACAAGACAGGAAGTCCAAACATTAATCCAGATGAGATTTCAGCTTTTACTAGGATGTGCCATGAGACTGAGAAAGAAAAAAATACTTGATAGTGGGTTACATATGTGGAGTGAGGCAGGAAGGAGCTTTCAGTAGTGACTAACAGATATGAAAAGATGGTCAACCCCATCCATAATAAGATAAATGCCAATGAGATCTATAACAAGATCACTTATTTAGGGAAAAATCCAAAATTTTGGTAACATATTCTGTTGGTGAGACTCAAAGAAACAATGTCATTTAATGCTGATGGGAATGCCAAATTGCACAGACTCTTTGGAAGAGAAGTTAGCAACATAAGCATTTATCTTTTGACTCAGTAAAAGTTGATACCAAAGATAAACTGGCAAATATACAAAATTGATATATTTGCAAAGCTATTCATCACAGCAACATTTGTAATAGCAACCAATGAGTATACTAAAGCTGACTTGTATTGCTTACAAGAATTAGTTGTTAAATTATCAGGGATTGTGTAAACTGGTTGTTGAACATAGTGATTTAAAATTAAACTACATGTGGGGCACCTGGATGGCTCAGTCCATTAAGTGTCCAACTCTTGATTTCGGCTCAGGTCATGATCTTACTGTTGGTAAGATCAAGTCCCACATCAGGCTCTGTGCTATCACAGAGCCTGCTTGGATTCTCTCTCTCCCTCTCTGTCTGCCCATCCTCCATTTGTTGTGCTCTCTGTTTCACTTTCTCAAAATAAATAAACATTTTTTAAAAATTAAATTATATAAGCTTACAATTAAATACCTTATATTTAAGAACAGAGATAGTAAGTACTCAAAATTCATCAATTTCTAGTTATTTTACTATATTTTATTACTATGTGTCTCTTGAGAATTATGAATGGTGGGAATACTACATAATGGCATGCTACTGTATGTCACTTCCCAACTTCACATCCAGTGACATGATGTTAGTAGCTTGAAATCATCCATGGTAGGAGTATTTACATCACATAGAAATATGCAAACACTCCAAATCAGAACTTTTTCCCCTAAGAAGAGCTAATTGGTAAACATTTACCAACACACAACTGGAAATAATCTAAACATCCATCAAAAGCATTCTGGTTGAATAAACCATGATATATCCATTCAATGAAGTACTACACAACTATAAAAGGAAATAGGGCTCTTTTTATATACTCACATAAAAGTGATCTCCAGAGTATACAGACAAGTGAAAAAAGCAAATTGAAGAAAAGTATGTATGACATGCTTTTAAAAGTAGGGAGGATACAAAGGCATGTATGTTTTTGCTATTTTTTTTTAAATAGAAGGCTAGCAGAAAAGTTTTTAAATGGCTACATACTAGGTAGAAAGAAGAAACTATAATAAAGATGGAGATAGATGATTGACCTCTTTGAATATACCTTGTTTGGTAGAATTCTTTGGAACCATACAAATATTTTACATAATTAAAAAATTAAGATCTTATTAAAAAAAGAAATCCCTAAACCTCTGAAGCAAAATGAAACAAATTAATCTATGCAATGAGTTGATGGCATAATCACACAGAAAGAGTTATTTCAAATGAACTGAAAACATAATAATTTTATTTGGCTAGTCAGATACACCCTTAGGACCAACATAAATACAAGAAATGTAAAAAAAAAAAAAAACCTTTCTTTTAGGTTTTTATTTATTTATTTTTGAGAAGGAGAGTGAGCATGAGCAGGGAAGGGGTAGAGAGAGAGGGAGAGAGAGAGAATCCTAAGCAGGCTCTGCAATGTCAGCACAGAGCTGGATGTGGAGCTTGAATTCATGAACTGTGAGATCATGACCTGAACCAAAATCAAGAGTCAGATGTTTAGCCAACTGAGCTACACAGGTGGCCCAAACCGTAAAAAAATCTTAAAATTTTTTCAGCAATCATATTGCTAGAGATAGCATTGGTTTTGTTATTTTGAAAACTATTATATACGATCTAGGAAGAAGAAAATAAGTAATGATGTTTATGCCATTAAGAACCAATATTTTTTTTAATTTTTTTTAACATTTATTATTTATTTTTGAGACAGAGAGAGAGTATGAATGGGGGAGGGTCAGAGAGAGAGGGAGACACAGAATCCGAAACAGGCTCCAGGCTCTGAGCTGTCAGCACAGAGCCCGATGCGGGGCTTGAACTCACAGACCGCGAGATCATGACCTGAGCCGAAGTCGGACGCTTAACTGACTGAGCCACCCAGGCGTCCCAAGAACCAATATTTTTTACAGTAGTATAAAACATCATAAATATAAAATCAAAGAAGTTAAGTAAAAATATTGTAACCTTAAATTTCAAATGTTGTGAAATCATATTTTCTCTTTTAAAATATTTATGTATTTCCTAGCTCTGTGCTCTGAACAAGCCTAGATATGATGACAAATGCAGCAGGAGTGAGCACTCTTAAAAATCAAGATTTTGATCTCAATACCACTTTCCAACACTGGGTTCCTTGCAAAACTAGATGATTTCAGTGCTGAAGCAAGGAATGTCTAAGGTGATCCTGGAATATCTCATCATCCCAGAAAACAATGAGGCTACCAAAGACTATTGAAGTTTGTCAGAAGGAATCAGGAGCCAAATTGGAAGAAACTGCTACTAGTCAAAGATGGCATAATTTGAGCATCAACAAATATAATTGCTGCAATGGATTGAAACATGTAAAAATATTGTTAAAAGTTCATTGGCCATCCATGCAATATGATACAGAATCAACCCATTATGCTAAAAGCTGATAAGTAAAGGGAAAGAATAGAGGATTTTGCCTTTCCCATTTAAAACATACTGCTGGGTAACCAAAAGTTGTGACAGGAAGTTTCTTTTTATAGAAGTATTTCAGCCAATAAATGAAGAAGCAACAATAGAACAACATTTTATAACCATGGTCGGCATAATGGATCTACTCTAAACAATGACCATCAAAAGTTTATCCAGATCATAAAAATAAGAAAGACAGACTTTACTTGCTTCATGATGGAAGATGTAAAAAAGAAAACCTGGACAGTATGGAGGTTCCTCAAAAAGTTAAAAATAAAACTACCCTAGTAATCACAATCTAGTAATTACACCACTGGGTATTTACCCAAAGAATACAAAAACACTAATTCAAAGGGATATATGCACCCCTATGTCTATTGCAGCATTATTTACAACAGCCACACTATGGAAGCAGCCCAAGTGTCTATCTCTAGATGAATGGATAAAGAATATGTGTATACACACACACACACACACATATATGTATACATATATATATTATATATATATATATTATATATATAATATATATATATTGGAATATTATCCAGCCATAAAAAAAGAATAAAATCTTGACATTTGCAAACAACAGGGATGGAGCAAGAGAGTATAATACTAAGCAAAATAAGTCAGTCAGAGAAAGACAAATACCATGTGATTTCACTCGTGTGGAATTTAAGAAACAAAACAAATGAACAAAGGAAAAAAAAGAGAGAGAGACAAATCAAAACCAAAACCAAAAACAGACTTTTAATTATAGAAAATAAACAGATGGTTACTAGAGGGGAGGTGGGTGAGGGGGATGGGTGAAATAGGTGAAGGGGGTTAGGAGTGCACTTATCATGATGAACATTACAAAAAATACAGAGGACAAAGGGAAACTACAAGGTAATGGCTGTTTCTTCATCAAATCTATTTCTGGGACAAGGGCGGGGAGGGGGAGGAATAATAGGGGCTAAAATAAATGTAAGAGACACATCAATAATTGCTGTATGTGGACTTTATTTGGATTCTGATTTAAATCAACATTAAAAAAATAATTATAAGGGGCACCTGCGTGGCTCAGTTAGATGAGCCTTGGTTTCGGCTCAGGTTGTGGTCTCGTGGCTCATGAGTTTGAACCCTACATTGGGTTCTGTGCTGTGCAGAGCCTGCTTGGGATTTTCTGTCTCCCCTTCCCGTCTCACATTCTCTGTCTGTCTCAAAATAAATAAATAAACTTGAAAAAAATTATAAAATTTAAAAAATAATAATTATGAGTCAATCTATGATATTTTGATAAAGTTATTTTTAAAGAATCCTTATCTTTTTAGAGACATATATGAAAATACTTGTGTGCAAAATAGTATAGTGTTCAGGATTCATTTCAAATTAATCCAGTTTGAGATGTGGTAGACTGGTAGGGGTATAAATAAAACGAGTGGCATACCAAATGCTGAAGTCAGGTATTGTCTCTATTTTTGTAGGTTAAATTTTCCATGTTAAAAAGTTAAAATGTTTAAAAATTTAACTATCCAGTTTTTGTTTGAACTGGGAGGCGGTTAAGATGCCATTTGCTGATACTGTAATGTCTTAAGGAGGACCAAATTTGGGGTGGGGAAGGGAGTTAGAAGAAGGGAAGTTAATCATTTAATTTTCAGTTCTGAACATGGTTTGAAGTATCTGAGAGCCATGTAAGAGAAGATACTGAGTAGTCAGATAAATATAAAATTTGAACCTCAGAAGAGACATCTGGACTAGAGATCTAAATTTAGCATTATCGGCATATGGGTGGAAATTGATACAATTACTTAGGAAGAGAATATATTGCAGAATAAAAACAAAGCATACTGAGTGCCTATTACATATCAGACACTATTCTAAATTCTTTAAATGTTTTTAAAATATACTTAATCCCAGGGCACCTGGATGGCTCAGATGGTTAACCATCTGACTCTTGATCTCAGCTCAGGTCTTGGTCTCAGAGTTGTGAGTTCAAGCTCCATGTTGGGCTTCAAATTGGGCTCTGTATTGGGCATGAAGCCCAGATAGGTAGATAGATAGATAGATAGATAGATAGATAGATAGATAGATAGATATAAATATATATTTAATTCTTTAATTAATATTTAATTAATATAAGTATTTAATCCTCACAATGATCCCATGAAGTCGATATTACTATTATTTCCTTTTTATGTATTAAGAAACATAGGCACATAATTCTTACCTATAGTAAGTTTAAGCTTTGTGACCAGAATTTGGATCCTTGAAGTATGGACTCTGAAAAACAGAATCCCCCAGGACTGTGACCTAAAGAGCTCTGATACCCAGAAGTAGAAAAGAAGAAACCAGAAAATGAAAAAGCAGCCAAAAAGGTCAGAGAGAAAAATATTTGAAAGGTGTGTCAATTTGAGACAAAACAAGAACACATTCAAGAAAGGGAGTGGCCAACAGTGTTGAACAGTGCCAAGAGGTCAAGGAGAATGCATGCTGAAATTAATTCCATCACTGGTGGCAAGCTCAGTTCACGACTCACGTTACAGTTTATTTCCGTCAGGATACCTTTCAAAAGAGTGACTGAGACATGGTGTGATTCTAACTTGATAATAAATAATAGCTTCTACTATTATACATGCAAGCATAATAGCCTCTACTATAGCATATTTTACCTCAAAATACATGGAATACACAAATCTAGACATTCAAAATATAATTGTAGAGAGGATTTTTCTGCGGTTAACAGTAGAAATTCTTACTCAACGGGTTCATCTTAATGATTCTTTTATATGGAGATTTTTCCTAATACATTTAAAATAAAATTCAGTTTTCAAATCTGTCAAACATGAAATTTTAAAAACACATTTCCTGTACACCTGTATTATGATTTTTATACATTTTTAGTGTTTGCTAAGATTAGGAACAATTTAAATTTCGAGGAAGAATGAAGCTTTTAAAAGCTATTAAATAAAAATGATTAGCTTTTCCTACTGTTCAAAAATTATCTTCTTTAAATTTTCAAATCTTACTTTTGGTTTCAGTGAATAAATTGTTAGCATTTATGTTCTTGGTTTCTTAGGGAGAATCTTTACATTTTAAGGAAATTTATTTGTGATATGGGTAATAGTGAAGGACTCCATTCTCATCTGAATATACTCAGTTAAGGTATTTTCAGGAGCTGCTGAGTATGTTACAGGTGATGGAAAATGTTAGAGCTCTTCCTCTCAGATAATCTGTATGTAACCATCAATGTCTCATCCATGTCATACTATCTTATGTTCTTATGCTGATAAAAGAAACCAAACCAAATAAAACATTTTTTGGCTTGAATTAAAAAAAAAACTTTTTTTATGCTTATTTTATTTTAGAGACAGAGAGACAGAGCAGAAGTGTTGGAGGGGCAGAGAGAGAGGGAGACAGAATCTGAAGCAGGCTCCAAGCTATCAGCACAGAGCCCTGCACGGGGATCAAGCCCACAAACCGTGAGATCATGGCCTGAGCCAAAGTCGGGCACTTGACTGAGCCACCCAGGCTCCCCAAGGCTTGAATGTTTAAAATCTTAATAACAATATTAGAAAATGGGAGATGCTTACTTTCCAATCTATGTTTGTTTGGTTTTAAATGTTGGCCTAAGGATCAAAATGAAATTATTAACAAGCTGGCTCTCATCTGTACAAAAACAAAACAAAACAAAACAAAAAAACAGAGGAAAATTATCTGGTAATTGACATGAACTGCACAATCTAAGCAAGCCTATGAAAAGCTAACATACTACTTCTCTATGATAAGAGGAAAAGAAATAATAGATAATATTGGAGCTGGCAACTATAGGACCAAAGCAGGCTCATCACCTAGCACAGGGACAGTTACATAGTAAGTGATCAGTAAATCAGTGTGGAACAAACAAACGAATAAATAAATAACAAACGAATCTTGTGTTTGTACCGTAATGAGAAGCAAGAGGCAGCTTGTTAAATGATAATAGCCAATTTATACTGCATGGTTATCATGTGCCCAGCCCTATGAATAATTTAAATGGCCGAGATTCATTACTGCTTACCACATGCTCTACTGCTTACCAGACCATTACTAACCGAAGCCTCAACAGGGAGCATTATTATCATCATCATATCTAATCATTTCATCTTATGAATGAGTGCACTGAAGCACAGAGAGGCTACGTAACCTGCCCAAAATCACAAAGCTGGATAATGGTAGTTCTGAGCTGTGAACAGTTTATATTCAAAGCTTGTTCTTTAAGCCACCATGTCCTGTTGCCTCATTCTGTGTGATTAAAAACTTTTTATCTGTTGCATTTGCTAAAATCCTTCCAGTTTACCCAAATCCTTTCCATATGTGTTGGTCCTAAACACTTTCAAGGTTGTCTATGGGGCCTATCTCTACTACCAGCAGCCTCGCCTGCCACTCCTGGAATAGATTTGTTTTCTGGAATCACTGACTTTCAGAGCGGCACTTGAGTCAGTATAAAGTAGTAGCCAAGTACATGGGCTTTGGTCTCCAGCTAAATGCAAATCCTGGCCTTTTTCCCATACAAGAATTTCTTTAAATTCTGTATATTATTATCCCACCTTGGAAAAAAAGGCAAGGAGAGTGAGAAGAGATTGCATACTGCTTGCCAGTTACTGACTGTATTAGTTCAAGTTCTTACTTTTAATAACTCTGTTTCAGTCAGCAAGACAGGGCAATCTAGTCATTAGGGAGTGGGTCTCTGCTTCTAATAAGTGAGCCTCGTTGTCAACAATTCCTTACTTCTGATGAAGCAACTTAACCAGAAATGGAGCAAGGAAAAGCTGGCCTGTTCTTCTGACAAATGGAGAAGGGGAAAAGTCACTCTAGCCCAGTGGTTTTCTAAATGCAATCTGCATCCTCCTGAGGGCTCCAAGACACTTACAGGGAGTCTGCTAGGCCAAAACTATTTTTATAATAAAACTGAGATGTTATTTTTCTTCTTTACTATGTTAATGTTTACTAGTGGTGCAAAACCAATGGTGGCAAAACTGTTGGTCCCTTAAGAAGAATCAAGGCAGTGACACCAAACCACACTGGTAGTTACATTCTCCACCATCATGTGCTCATAATATAAATAAAATACCAGGTCCACTCATGTAAGAATGTCCTTTATAAGGCACTAAAATTGATTAACTTTATTAAATCTAAACATCTTACTAATATTCCATATGATGAAATGGGAGATACACTGAACTTCTGCATACTGAAGTATGATGCCTGTCGCCAGGAAAAGAAATTTGTGCAATAGAGCTACGAGCAGAACCACCTTGTGTTTTCATCAAACTTCATTTTTACTTGAAAAAAAGAGTGACAGACAAATAATGGATTACCAGATTGGGTATTTGGTAGACTTTTACTTTTTTTTTTTTTTAAATGAACAAGCTGACCCGTCACTTCAAAGAAAACAGCAGATGGTATTTTCTTCAAGAGAAAATTTAAATTTTGGAAAAGTTGAGTTTACCACAGTGAAATTTACAATTTCTCAATACTTGAAAGACTTTTGTAATGAGAATAATAGTGACATTAACACAATTTTTTATGTTGTATAATGAAACGGGTCAACATTCAGAAGATCTGAATAAATTGGTGAACCAATATTTTCTCAATGACCAATGAATAATTTTACAAAACTATGCATTAGTCAAAGATCCATTTAATGTTCAAGATATACATCAGCAGATTTCAACACAACTGAGTACACAAAGTTTAATTAAATGGTTTCGGATTTCACTCTGTAATTAACCTTTAAAAACCTAACACTTGTAGGGGTTTGGTGTAATATAAAAGATAAGAAAACAAAGGACAGGCAGAACAAGTGAACTGTACAATATTAAATATAAATTGCTGAAGGTCTGAGATTAGAAACTTGGCTCCTAAATCCCTACCTCCCAAGAATAGATTTCTAATAATATTAACCCTATCTTAGTAATAATTATTAAGATCCTGAAGAAAGACATGGCCCCAACTTGATTCATAAGCATTACAACTTAAAATTTAAAAAGAATTGGTCTACAAAATTGTTCCAACTTTTTAATACTAAAACATTTTGAAAACTTTTACATTTAGTGCTTACCTTTGAAGTAGCCATTGACAGAAAGCTACAAGGAATTATATTCAGTCTATAGGCAATATGTGGTTTACATTTTGATTCAGGGCACCCCTTCCAAGGACCTAAATCCCACAAATTGGAATCTGAAGTGTGTGGGGTGTGTGTGTGTGTGTGTGTGTATAAGGGGCAATTTTCTCAACAGAAGTCTGTCTAGTGCTTTTTACAAAATTCTAACAGCTTGGGATTGTGGGAGAAATAGGACTCAGTCCAATCTTTGTGAAGTAGTAATACTCTGGCTTTCTTTTGTTTTTTTCTTTTCTTTTCTTTTTTTTTTTTTTTCTTTTTTTAGAGAGAGAGAAAGAGAGCAAGCAGCAGAGGGCCAGAGGGAGAGGAAAAGAGAGAATCTTTTTTTTTATTAAAAAACATTTTTTTAGTGTTTATATTTGAGAGAGATAAAGAGACAGAAAGCAAGTGGGGGAGGGACAAAGAGAGGGGGAGACAGAATGTGAAGCAGGCTCCAGGCTCTGAGTTGTCATCACAGAGCCCGACATGGGGCTTAAAACCTCACGAACCATGAGATCATGACCTGAGCCAAAGTCGAACGCTTAAACGACTGAGCCACCCAGGTGCCCCGGGAGAGAGAGAATCTTAAGCAGGCTCCGTGATTGCGATCAGTGCAGAGCCTAAAGTAGGTCTTGATCTCATGACCATAAGATCACGACCTGAACTAAAATCAAGAGTCAGATGCTTAACCAGCTGAGCCACCCACATGCCCCAGTACTACTCTGACTTTAACCAGTGTTCCAGATATACCTCCTTTCAATTCAAAGATATAACAGCACCATATTTATTCCTTTGCCAAACCAAACCTGGGATGGAAACAGACAGGAGATTCAAAGCTAATAGGAGGTGTTGCCAGTGTCTGGACCAACATTTAAATTCAGAGAATTTCAAATTCAGCAGAAATCTTAACAGATCAGCTAACCTCTCTTCATTTTTAAAAGATGAAAAAACTGTGGCCCAGAAAAATTAAGTTTTTACAGTGAGTTAATGCCAGAGATAGAACTGAAAACCACAGGCTTTTCTCTATACCACAACTTGATCATCTAATTGCTTTTTTCCTTGATTGTCAGTTCCCTATCTTTAAACCTGGACTGAGGTTTTCTTAACCACAACAAAAAGAACACAGCATGCTAAAGAACTGGTTAAATAGAATCAAGGAACCCTATTTACTTTCAAAAAAGAGAAAGGTTTGTTAAATGCTAAGAAGTTCATAATAGTCTAGTCAGTTGACACAGGTTCTTAGGTTTCAATTACAGAAAAACATTACTGCCAAAGTCCGCAAGTGCTATCCTAATTTTTCAGATTACTTCCTTAGAAAGTGTGCTTTTGATCTGCTCTTCCAAAGAAGAACACAAGTGCAGACTTCAATGCTTAATAAAGTTAAAAGCTTCTCCCTGGGGTAACTGAAATTTTTATCAAAGGGGCGATAGACCTGGTTGCAGCTGCAACAAAGAAGTGCCATATAAAGCCAAGTGGAAAGCAGTTACACATCATTGGTGGTACACGGCCATTGAACGTGGTTATATTAATTGGAATCTATTGCACAGGACATTCCACTACATGCTGGGCAAATGACCCTGAAAGTTTTGAGTCTCTCTGGTGTATAAAAAAAGTTCAAATGTAAAAATAATCATACAGATGGTGGATTCTCTATCCTTGAATGGGCATAGCCACCCTGAGATGTGGGTGGCTGGAAAATTTCTTTTTTAAATAATGCCCTTTGAGTGAGTCCCCATATATGCATCTTCTTTTACAACCATTTGAAAATTTGTCTTCTAATAATTTCACACAGAGCTTTCAGCGTAGCAACATTCAAAAGAATAAAACTAATGAAATACAGCAACTTTTACATTTTTACTTTTGTGCTTTGGGAAAATTCCAATTAAAAGATGTGAGGCAGTTCAAGTTGGAATTTCTTTATTGCTCCCCAAATGAATAACTTGTAATCGAATAGAAAAATTAGAGATTTAAAGCCAAAGTAGTATGGAATATGTTTCAAGTATATAAGGATGCACCCTTTATGCAGCACTTATGATTTGAATTTTTATAACCTTAGATGCTCATATTGTCCCTGATTGCAGGTTGTGTGCAAAGAGTAATCATGACAATTGTCTTTTAGGCAGAACTCATTCCTGAGCTTCATCACTGCCTCTTTATCTTACTCTTGAAACTAAATATTAAAAGAGAATCCCAGATATTATGTCAATAAATAATAACCCTAAAATGTCAGAAACATTGTCACGATATAGCCAAGTGATAAGACTAATCCCTTTCTCAGCTTCCCAAAATTTTCCCAATTTTATAAATAAATTATCTAGACTACAAATCAATGAAAATGTAAGCCCTACCTAGATGATGGCCAGAGGATGAATGTACTTTAAAAGTATTGCACTTCAAGCCAACTTTCATTTACTCAAAACTGGAAGCCTCAAATTCTTACATACATCAATCTTTTCATCAAGCCATACAACACATGTTAAAAAAAATACTAAGTTTCTATTACATCCAAGTTCTATTTTCCCCCAGGGATCAACACATAATGTTGACTGGATTTTTGATTAACATTTATCTAAAGTATAACATTGAAGAGCAGTCAAAACCCAGAAATCAACACATTTACAAACATCTTAAACTAACTAAAGCAAACAGATTATACTTTTTTTTCTTCCGTAACCATAACCAGTGCCTTTTCTATATTTACCTTTCTATCAATAGGTGAAATTTCAGTGATTTCTGCCTTTCACAAAATGATTACTGCAGAATCAGTTGGAGCCCCCAAATGTGAGCATTATTATTGCCTAGGAGAACAGGGAAGATATTATATTTATAACCAGAGCTTGTTAGATGTGGGAGATAACCGACCTCTTTCCCAAGGGTCAAATATCAATGAATATAGTATTTAAGTAGACACAACATGACCACTTGAATCACACTCCAGTAGGTAGAATGGAACTAAGGAAAGACAAATGACAAATGAAAGATCATGATATTCCACTCAGGGCCTTGCTCCCCACTGAGTGGTGTCTTGCATCAAGTGAGAGCCAGAACCAAGATTTAGAGATTGCAAGATAGGTAATTTCTTTGTAATGAAGAATTATAGTCACCCCTGATTTAATGAATGATTACAGTAATACTCCACTGTGGCTTATCATTGAAAAAAAGTTAACAGGACATTAAATGAATCGTTTTTCTACCAAGTCATTATATTGCTCATCCTACTTTCTCTCACAGCTCTCTACTAAAATTGATTTGGCCATAATATTTTGTGAGGGGTGTGAGCAAGTACTGTTCTTTAGGTGTTCCTCACCACAAAATACAACAGTACGTAGAAAACTGTAATGGGAATATGCTTTTTCTAGACTGTCTACTTTTACAAATGTACATCACCTATTATTACACAATCAACCTGTATGTACGTTGGGTAATCAAAGTAAAAAATTTTCATCCCTTGTCAGAGGACAAAGGTTTTCAAACCATCGTGTTATCTTTGTTTTATTTTTCTTTAGTGACTGATAAACTGTGACTATTTTATCTGCCTAAAAGACCTACCAGAAAGATTTGAGGAACGTTTGGTGGCCCACTTAACTAAAAATCAATCACTGACAGTATAACATAGTAGGTTCAGAATCAGACAATTATAATTTGAATTCAGACTGCAATACATTATCAGTTCTGTAACTTAGGTAAGGCTATATAAGTTCTCTAATCATAAGCTTTTTCATTTCAAAAATGAAAATAATAATACTTTCAATACAGGGTTCTTACGACTAAATGTGATAATACATTTAAAACACTTAGCAGTGTTAGGGGCGCCTGGGTGGCGCAGTCAGTTGAGCGTCCGACTTCAGCCAGGTCACCATCTCGCGGCCCGTGAGTTCGAGCCCCGCGTCAGGCTCTGGGCTGATGGCTCGGAGCCTGGAGCCTGTTTCCGATTCTGTGTCTCCCTCTGCCTCTGCCCCTCCCCCGTTCATGCTCTGTCTCTCTCTGTCCCAAAAATAAATAAATGTTGAAAAAAAAAATAATAAAAAAAATAAAAATAAAAAACACTTAGCAGTGTCAGACTTAGCATTACACATGGTAATACCATGGATAAATCGTAGCTATCAGGGCCACCACCTGACTTTATAGTTCTTTTCAATTAGAAAAAGCCCTATGGATATTCAACTTAGAAAGCAAAGCATGAACTGGATTTTAACCTCCCCTGGCCACCTCAGCTAGGTCTTTCTGCTCAGTGTGCAAACTAGACAACTGTACTCAGAGATCTTAGGATCTACTATCAACTATAGCACATGAAATTTCCATCACTAAAATAATTCCTTGTGAATAAGTTTTTCCCCACTCTCTAGAAAGCCCCTGCTAGTTTGATATTTAATAAAAACAAGATAATGAGATGGATAATCTCACACACTACTGGTGAGGGTACAAATTGGTATAATATTTCTGGAGGGAAAAATGGTAATATTCATTAAGAACTTTAAACAGGCTTGTACCTTTTAATCTAGTAATTCCATTTTGAGACTTTATTCTAGAAATAATCAGAGACACAGAAATATATTTGTCAAGTGTTATATAAAATAGTGAACATCAGAAACTACCCAAATATTCAAATATTGTTAAACTGAATACTCTGCAGCCACTTAAATTTCTTCTCAAAGAAGTTTCAATAACAGAGCAAAAGCTTACTAAAATGTGGAGTGAAAAAAACAGGATGCAGAATTGCACATTTGTGATTCCATTAAAAATACACAGAAAAAAACCCTAGGATAAACTAACAAAATATTTAGAATATTTCTTTCTGAATACACAATAATATCAACATACAGAAATCTGTTGTGTTTCTACACACCAATAATGAAGCAGCAAAAAAAGAAAACAAGGACTTGATCGCATTTACCATTGTACCAAAACCCATAAGATACCTAGGAATAAACCCAACTGAAGAGGTAAAAGAGCTGTACTCTGAAAACTATAGAACATATATCAAAGAAATTGAAAAGGACACAAAGAAACGGAAAAACATCACATGCACATGGATTGGAAGAACAAACATTGTTAAAAAGTCCATACTACCCAAAGCAGTCTATACATTTAATGCAATCCCTATCAAAATACCACCAGGATTTTTCACAGAGGTAGAACAAACAATCTTAAAAATTGTATGGAACCACAAAGACCCCAAAAAGCCAATGCAATCTTGAAAAAGAAAAACAAAGCCAGAAGCATTGTAATTCCAGACTTTAAGCTATATTACAAAGCTGTAGTCATTAAGACAGTATGTACTGGCACAAAAACTATGGAGCAATGGAACATAATAGAAAACCCAGAAATGGACCCACAACTATATGGTCAATTCATCTTTGACAAAGCAGGAAAGAATATCCAAGAGAAAAAAGAGTGTCTTCAACAAATGGTGTTGGGAGAACTGGACAGGTGACCAGAAACTGGACCACTTTCTTATACCATACACAAAAATAAATTCAAAATGGATGAAAGACCAAATTGTGAGATAGAAAACCATCAAAATCCTAGAAAAAAACACAGGCAGCCACCTCTTTGACATCAGCAGGAGAAATTTCTTAGTAGACACGTCATCGAAAACAAGGGAAACAAAAGCAAACATGAACTATTTCAAGATAAAAACTTCTGGGGTGCCTGGGTGGCTCAGTCACTTAACCATCCAACTCTTCAGCTCAGGTCATGATCTCACAGTTTGTGAGTTTGAACTCCACATCGGGCTCTGCACTGACAGTGCAGAACCTGCTTAGGATTCTCTCTCCCCCACCAACTCTCTCAAAATAAATAAACATTTCATAGGGCATCTTGGTGGCTCAGTTGGTTAAGTGTCTAACTTCAGCTCAGGTCATGATCTTGAGGTTCGTGAGTTCAAGCCCCGCATGTAGCCTGGGCTACATACTGGTGGTGCAGAGCCTGCTTGGGATTCTCTCTCTCCCTCTCTGTTTGTCCCTTCCCCACTTGTGCTCTCTCTCTCTTTCTCAAAATAAATAAATCAAACTTAAAAAAAAACATTAAAAAAAGATAGATTCTGCACAGCAAAGGAAATAATCAACAAAACTAAAAGGCAGCCTATGGAATGCAGATATTCGCAAATGACATATCTCATAAAGGGTTAGTATCCAAAATCTGTAAAGAACTTCTCAAACTCAACACCCAAAAAAACAACCCAGTTAAGAATTGGGCAGAAGACATGAATAGACACTTCCCAAAGAAGACATCCAGATGGCTAACAGATACATGAAAAGATGCTCAGCATCACTCATTATCAGGGAAATACAAATCAAAACTACAATGAGATACCACCTGTCAGAGTGGCTTAAAATTCACAACAGAAGAAACAACAGATGTTGGCAAGGATTCAGAGAAAGGGGAACCCTCTTGCACTATTGGTGGGAATGCAAACTGGGGCAGCCACTCTGGAGAACAGTATGGAGGTTCCTCAAAAAGTTAAAAATAGAACTACCTTGTGATCCAGCAATTGTACTACTAGGTATTTATCCAAAGTATATGAAAACACAGATTTGAAGGGGTACATGTGCCCCAAAATTGATAGCAGCACTATCAACAATAGCCAAACTATGGAGAGAGTCCAAATGTCCACCAACTGATGAATGGATAAAGAAGATGTGGTATATATATATACAATGGAATATTAGCAATCAAAAAGAATGAAGTCTTGCCATTTGCAACAACATGAATAGAGCTAGAATGCCTTATGCTAAGTGAAATAAGTTGGCAAAATTCAAATACCATATGATTTCATTCATATGGGAAATTTAAGAAAGAAGACAGACTTTTTTTTTTAGAGAGAGAATGAGAGATTACATGTGTGAACAGGGGAGAAAGGCAGAGGGAGAGAATGTCAAGCAGGCTCCACACTTAATGTGAAGCCTGACTTGGGGCTTGATCCCACAATCCTGGGATCATGACCCAAACTGAATTCAAGAGTCAGACGCTCAAATGACTAAACTATCCAGGCACCCCACCAAGAAACTCTTAATGATAGAGAACAAACTGAAGGTTGATGGAGAGAGGTGGGTGAGGATGGGCTAAATAGGTGATAGGTACTAAGGAGGGTACTTGTGATGAGCACTGGGTGTTGTATGTATGTGATAAATCACTGAATTCTACTCCTGAAACCAATATTGCACTGTAGGTTAACTGACTAAAATTTAAATTAAATATATACACACACAGACACACACACAGACACACACACAGACACACACACACACACACACACACATATATATATATGGGTATATATAAAAATGGATATATTTTTCCATAAATTTAAAAAAATACACAGAAAAAATCCTGGGATAAACCAAAAAATATTTATAGCATTTCTCTCTAAATAGAGCAATTAATTACAGGTGATTTTCAGATTCTTCTTCACACATTCTCCTTAGAATGTGCATTTTTATTATTATAAACAGAAAAAAGTGTTATTTAAGAAAATTTGGGGGGGGGGATGCCAGGATGGCTCAGTTTGTTGAGCCTCCGACTCTTAATTTTGGCTCAGGTCATATCACTGTTCATGAGATTGAGCCCCATGTTGGGCTCTGTGCTGACAGCATGGAGCCTGCTTGGGATTCTCTCTCTCCCTCTCTCTCTCTCTGTTCCTCCCCCGCTCAAGCTCTCTCTTCCCCTCTCTCTCTCTCTCTCTCTCTCTCTCTCTCAGAATAAACAAATAAAGGGGCGCCTGGGTGGCTCAGTCGGTTGAGTGTCAGACTTTGGCTCAGGTCACGATCTCACAGCTCGTGAGTTCAAGCCCCACATTGGGCTCTGTGCTGACAGCTTGGAGCCTGGAGCCTGCTTTGGATTCTGTGCCTCCCTCTCTCTCTGCCCCAACCCACTCGCATTCTATCTCTGTCTCTCTCAAAAATAAATAAACATTAAAATAAATAAATAAACAAATAAACATCTAAAAATAAAAAAAAAACATTTTGAAAAATTTAATTGCTAGAATGAAAGATACATTAGATCATTAGCACTGGTCCTTTAATCCATCAACTAATATACAACACAATGAAAGATTGAGCAGGTATAATGTGATCAGAGGGAAGATACCAGAAATACCTGGAGCTGAGATGATTTTGAGTAGTCTGAATTACAAAGGAGGGAACAGCTGAGGCTTTAACTTGTTTGGGCAAAAGGACAGTTAAATGAACAGTATGAGGGATGTCTCCTTCTGACCAAGGTGGAGTAACTAGGACCAGATACACACTCCCTTTCGAAACAACCCAAAACCTGACAAAATACATCACATGGTAGTTTTAAAAGACACTGAGCACTAAATAAGAAAGGGTAATGACTTCTGAGACAGGAAACAAATAAATTGAGCTTTACAATTGCCCAGTTAACTGCCTTAAGGGAATGTCCAGGCTGTGACACAAGAAGAATTACCCTAGTGGTCTTCCTGATGTGAGGGGTTGGAGCTGGGCATTTGAGAGGCCAAAATAGTTAGAGTTCACAAAGCACAGTCCCATAGAGAAGAAATCTGCACTGAGAGGGGAATTCCAGAGGTCTGCACAGGTTCCCCCTAGAGTACTCTGCTGAGTGCTGATCAATGCATACATATAAAGAAACCACTATAGACCAGGGGGAGAAGTGTTCAAAAGATTACAGGTGTAAGCCTCAAACCTCATACAGGACTAGAAACAGTTCCAGTTACCAACACTCAGATTGAAAAACCTCATAATTCATGCAATATAAGGTCAACTACACAAAAGGTTTTGCCTCAGAAATGGGGCAAAATTACCCCAGATTAAATGCTATGCTGGTATTGCCTATCAAAATTTGATCCAAAAGGATCAAACAGTGCCCATGCAACTTAACTATATCCCAGAACAAAGTTCAAAAATCTTCTTAGGTATACAAAAATGTCTCTTTTACCACATAAGGTAAAATTACAATGTCATAATACAGTCAAAAAATTACCCAGTGTGCAGATAAGCAAGGAAAGAAAAAGTAATCAATAGAAACTGATCCAGAAATGATACAGATGATAGAATTAATAGATAAGCACATTAAGACATGTATTCCACACATTATAACTATATACCCATATGTTCAGTAAGTTAGAGGAAAGATGAAGAATGTACAAAGAAGATATTTTCAGGAAGACATAAATTGAACATCTAGAGATGGAAACTACAATGTTGGAGGGGTGCCTGGGTGGCTCAGTTGGTTGAACTTCTGAACTCAGTGCAGGTCTTGATATCACTGTCATGAGTTCAAGCTCCGTACTGGGTATTAAGCCTACTTAAAAAATAAATAAATAAATAAATAAATAAATAAATAAATAAATAAATGAAAGAAAGAAAGAAAGAAAACTATAATATCTGAGATGAAAGAATACACTGGATAAAACTAACTAGAGGAAGACATGGCAGAATCAAAGATTACTGAATAAAAGAATGTGGAAATAAAAACTATCCAAATGAAAAATACAAAAGCAGAGAAAAGACTAAAAAAAGTAACAAAACATCTGGAGCTGCAGAAGAGTTTTTCTTAGTGACTGGTAAACTTTAGGTTATCACTTTACCTACCTAAAAGACAGGGTCCAGGCAACAGATACAACTCAACAGTCAGGAGCTGCATGTATTCTCAGGGTGACCCTGAGAAAATCTTAAAAGCAGCTAGAGGAAAAAAGACACATTGTGTATGGAAGGAACAAAGATTACAGATTTCTAGTTGGCAACAATGGAGGGTAGAAGTAACATCTTTAAAATACTGAAAGGAATAAGCCATTAACCTAGAAATCTATATTCAGCAAAAATATCTGCCGAAAATGAAGGCAAAAAAGAAACTTACTCAGATATACAAAAACTGAAAGAATTCATCATCAGCATACAAAACTGCATACAAAAAATGTTGAAAGAAGTCCTTCAATCAGAAGGAAATAATAGCAGATGGAAATCTGGGTTTATGCAAAGGAATGAAGAGTACCAGAAATGGTAAACTATGTAGGTAACTATAAAAATATTTTCTGTTATTATTTAAATATTTTTAAAAGATAATTGCTGGGACGCCTGAGTGGCTCAGTCGGTTAGGTGTCCGACTTCGGCTCAGGTCATGATCTCAGGGTCCGTGGGTTCGAGCCCCACGTTGGGCTCTGGGCTGACAGCTCAGAGCCTGGAGCCTCGGATTCTACGTTTCCCTCTCTCTCTGCCCCTCCCCTGCTTGTGTTCTGTCTCTCTCTATCTCTCAAGAATAAATAATAAATAAACATTAAAATAAAAAATATAATTGTTTAAAGCAAAATTATAATGTTTGGGGGTTTATAAAATATGTAGAAGTAAAATGTATGACAACAATAGTATGAAGGCTGGGAGGAAACAGATGCCAATATACTGTTATAAGGTTGTTATACCATATGGTAAGTGATTTAATATCACTTGAAGATAAACTGTGATGATTTAAAGATATATTCTGTAAACTCTAAAGCAATAGCTAAAATAACTATCAAAGAGTCATAGCTAATAAGCCAACAATAGAGATAAAATGGAATAATAAAAATGTTCAATTAGTCCAAAACAAGGCAGAAAAAGAGTGAAAAGTGAACAAAAAACAAAAATGGAAAATAAATAGAAAGGAGATATATTTAAATCCAAACATTAAAAAAATTTTTTTTAATGTTTTTATTTATTTTTGAGAAAGATGGAGACAGTACAAGTGGAGAAAGGGCAGAGAGAGACACACACAGAATCTGAAGCAGGCAGGCTATGAGCTGTTAACACTGAGGGGCACAGAGAGAGAGAGAGGGAGGGAGGGAGGGAGAGAGAGAGAGAGAGAGAGAGAGAGAGAGAGAAAATCCCAAGCAGGCCATGCACTGTCAAACTGTGAAATTATGACCTGAGCCGAAGTCAGTGGCTTAACCAAGTGAGCCACCCAGGTACCCCCAAAACTTAAAAATTTAAATGAATTGAAATCATACAAAGTATGTTCTCTAAAGAATGTATAATTATTTCAGATATCAATAATAAAATATGATCTGGAGGGGCACCTGGGTGGCTCAGTCACTTAAGCCTCTGATTCTTGATTTCAGCTCAGGTCATGATCTCACGGTTCCATGAGTTCAAGCCTCGTATCGGCTCTGTGCTGACAGCATAAAGCCTGTTTGGGATTCTCTCTCTTCGTCTCTCTCTCTGCCCCTTGACTGCTTGCACTTCCTATCTCAGAATAAATTTTTAAAAACCTTAAAAATATATATAATCTGGAAAATTCTCTAAAGTTTGGAAACTAGGAGCACGGCACACAAACCCCTCATCAGTCTCTGAGCTGACAGTGTGTAGCCTGCTTGGGAATCTCTGTCTACCTCTCTTTCTGCCCCTCCCCCACTGGGTGCACCCTCTCTCTCTCTCTCTCTCTCTCTCTCTCTCTCTCTGTGTGTGTGTGTGTCTGTCTGTCTGTCTCTTTTTAAATTTTTTTTAATGTTTATTTATTTTTGAGACAGAGAGAGACAGAGCATGAACGGGGGAGGGTCAGAGAGAGAGGGAGACACAGAATCTGAAACAGGCTCCAGGCTCTGAGCGGTCAGCACAGAGCCCGACGCGGGGCTTGAACTCACAGACTGCAAGATCATGACCTGAGCCGAAGTCGGACGCTTAACCGACTGAGCCACCCAGGCGCCCCTGTCTGTCTCTTAAAAATAAATAAACATTAAAAAAATTTTATAAAAAAAGTTGGAAACTAAAAAAAAAACATTTCTAAATAACCAATGGGTCAATGAAATTAATAGGGAAATTAGAAAGTCTTTGTAACTGAAATTATATAAACACATCAAAATGTGTAGAATACCCCTAAGCAGTATTTAGAGGAAAATTTATAACATTAAATACCTATCTTAGAAAAGGCCTCAAATCAATGACTTATCTCCAGTCATAAGAAACTAAGAAAATAAGATCAAATGAAACCCAAGGTAAGCAGAATAAAGGAAATAATAAAACCACAGCAGAAGTCAATAAAACAGGAAACAGATTAGAGATCAATAAAAACAAAAGCTGGTTATATTAAAAGGTCAGTAACATTGAAAAACTGATGGTCAGACTGATACAGAAAAGTGAGAGAAGACACAAATGACCAAGAACAGAAATGAGAGAAGTGAATTGCCTTCAGATTCTACAGATATTAAAAGTATAATAAGGAAATATTATGAACAACTTTATGTCCTAAAATTCAACAAATTATATAAAATATTAAAATTCCTTGAAAGACACAAACAACCAAAGCATTTCCTTTGGAAATGCCAATTCTGTTCAGCAGTCAAGAGCAGATTAGTATATAATTGAAAGAGTACAGAAACAACATGAAAAATTATAGGGCATGGTTATAATGATGGTTTTTAACACCAGAAATTTTTAGTTCCTTTACGATCAGCTCTTTAGCAAAAAGGCATCAGCAGAATATAATCTTAAATGTGTCAAAGATGTTACGGTAAGCATTTTACCTTGTTAAGGCCTTAAAAAAAAAAAAAAAAGGAGTCCCTGAGTTTTATTCATGTAAGATATTAACAAAAAAGTAATTTTAATGCATGATTAAGGCAAAATGAATGATTTTTTTATATTCTTCACAATTACCTTTTTATGAACTTGCATGAAATACCTAAACTGTTCATAAATTACATGAAATAAATACCTACAATATATGTAAGGAGTTTCCACAAATAAGAAAGATCAATGAGGCTGTAGAAAAATGACTAAAGGATATTGATATTGTCACAGTTCACAAGAAGAAAATATAAATATCCATAAATAGAAAAATATTAAAATATCTTCAACATCACTAGTTATCAGAAAAATGCAGAGTAAAACAATGAGATATCATTTTTTACCTATTAGATTGACCTTAATAACAATCATTGCTGACAGTTAGGAAAGTGGAAAGTTTCATAATTTCTTTCAGGAATATAAATTGCAGCTAAGTAGAAATAGCTTAGGAAGAGCAATTTAGGATTGCCTATCGAAGTTTAAAATGTACATATGGGAGTACTTGGCTGAAACAGTTGGTAGAACGCAATTCTTGATCTCAGGGTCCTGAGTTCAAGCCCCACATTAGGCATAGAGCTTACTTAAAAATAAATATAAGTATATAAATAAATTAAATAAATAAATAAATAAGTAAAGTACATAAGATGAAAAATGGATAAAGCCCACATAATGACCTAGATGCAGAAAAACCATTAGAGAGACTCAAACACATTTCATGATGAAAATACTAAACAAACTTGAAACAGTAGGAAACTTCTTCAACCAGATAAAGAGCATCTCCAAGAAACCCATAGCTAATATCAACTTAATGGTGAAAAACTGGATGATTTTCCCAAAGATCATAAATAAACAGTAGCTCTGCTCTCACCACTTCTGTTCAATATTGTACTAGAGGTTCTAGCTAGTGCAATTAGGCAAGAAAAAGGAATAAAAGACATATAGATTAGAAAGGAAGAAGCAAAACTATCTAACTTGAGGATGATATAATCTTGTATGTAGAAAATCCAAAGGACTCCACTAAAATGTCAGAACTAATAAACAAGTTTAGCAAGTTTACAAGATATAAGATTAATATACAAAATCAATTACACACACTAGCAATGAACAATCTGAAGCAAAATGAATAAAACAATTCCATTTATGATAGCATCAAAAAGAATAAAAAACTAAGGAATAAATTTAACAAAAAAAGTCCAAGACTTGTACACTGAAAATTATAAAATATTATTGAGATTAATGAAGATCTAAATAAATGTACACACATTCCATGATCATGAATTGGAAGACAATATAATTAAGATGTCAATATTCCTCAAATTGATCTATAGACTCAAAACAATCCATATCAAAATCCAACTGCAATTTTTGAAGAAATTGAAAAACTCACCTTAAAATTAATGTGGAAATTCAAGTGACCAAAAATAACCAAAACTTGGGAAAAAAGAACAAAGTTGAAGGACTCACTCTTTCCAATTTTGAAACTTGCTATAAAGCTACAGCAATTCCAGTGTGATACTGGAATAAGGTTAGACAAATAGATTAATGGAATATAATTAAGAGTACAGAAATAAACACTTACATTTACAGTTGGTTGATTTTGATTAGGTTGCCAAGATCATTTAATGGGGGAAAGAGTAGTCTATTCTTAGGCCAATCACTGTTTCCAAAGAGGTGGACCACTATGATTTGTGGAATCAGTATCAAATGCCCACTGCTGAGGTCAAGAATTCAAGGTCCTGGGATAGACGCCTCTGATACCCACCCACATGGAGTAGGTGAGGAACAGTTCCCACTCACATCCCCCCAAATGCTAGGCAGATACAAATAACAGATATCAACTATATCAAACATAAACATCTTTTTTCTGGAAGTTCGATCTGAAAAGGGAGCAAAGACAGAGGTCAGGATAGCACACAGGGAATGTGAAAATGAGGAGGTTTGTTAGAAGTGACTTAAGAACATTTAAGTGCTTGTGCATACTATACAATAGGAAGGGAACTGTTTAAAGATACCAAAAAAAAAAAAAAAAGGAAGACAGTCCATGAATCTAAAGAGATAATTATTTCCAAATCTCCCTCAGAAAATATATTCAACAGAAGAATTTCTTTCTGGGTATTTGGGAGATAACCCAAATTCTCCCTTAACTTTCCTCTTCATGCTTATGTTATACGAAGTTGAACCACCACTTTATTTTTTTTTTAAGACTTTAGTACTATCTTTATGTTTGTTTATTTATTTATTTGTTTATTTATTTTGAGAGAGAGAGAGAGAAAACGAGTGGGGGAGGGGGAGCCAGGGAGGGAGAGAGAATCCCAAGCAGGTTCTGCCCTGTCAGCGCAGAGCCCCAACATGGAGCTCAAATCCACAAACTGTGACATCATGACCTGAGCTGAAATCAAGAGTCTGATGCTTAACTGACTGAGCCACCCACCACTTTAAATCACATTATGCAGTAAATACAGTTGCTGGAATCCAAAATTCCAATTTCCAGGCCATTATGTTAATTCAGCATTTTAATCTTCATTAATAAAAGGATTTCTGTATTCACCCCCTTACTTAGCAAGAGCTTAATGGTAGGCAGGCCTTTGCAAAAGGGGATATGGTAGACTTCTTTCTTGTTTGTTTACCTCCTTCCACATTCTCAGCTCTTGTTGCTGACCCCACTAAGTTGGAGGACTAGGAGGGAGGAGAGGAAAGGGAGGCAGAAAAGTTCTTCCATGATTAGTGCTATTTTAAAATGGCTTTGTACTCTCTGGTTTGGCAGATGTTTAAAGCTGAGTCATCTTTTTTTTTTTTTTTTTTTTAAGCTGAGTCATTCTTAAATATGGTTTTATAGATTCTTTGGAGACTATCCTGCTAGACCCTTCGAACTGCAACTCCTATGACATGAGTCATTTTTCTGTACTTATAAAGACTGATCCACCTTAGTTGTTGGTAGAAAAAATAGCCCACTTCTCAGATTCTCTGTTGGTGACCCATTACCTTCCCAGGCACCCTTCTTGGAAAAAACCCTTGCTGTGTGAAATTACACATTTTTCTTATTGTTTAAGACAACTGAGAAATAATTTTAGGTTTTCTGCAATCAAGGCACTTTTACGGATAACAGTGACATCAAATTTTATTTTTCTCTTCCTAGTATCCTGCTTATTTTATGGCTGGGGGAGAAAGGGGGAGTTGCTAATTATTTGTGAGTTTGATTTCTCTTGAGAAAATTTCAGTGACCCTGGTTTAGAAGCACTAAGTAAGCTTAGTACCTTCAGAGCCTCAACAAATATTGAGAAGTCTAATGAACTGATTATAATTAAAAATAAAAATTATGATAAGGAATTCTATTTTAAAGTCCTGAGAGCCTTATCCCAAAACAAACTAAGGGCAGGGCTCCCAGACTTTTCTTCTTAAACCTCCTTAAGTGAGTTTTTTCTAAGATTGACAGATTTTATTTTCACTGTATTTTGGAAATCAGATGGAATGCCCATATGTTGTAAGCAGTAACTGTAATATATTTGCCTTAAAAACTGACAAGAAACCAAAGGAACTAGAACAAAGAGCACTAATTTTGTACCCAGCTGCATGCTAAACACACAATGAACCAATTTGAACCCAAATATAACTGCTATTTTCAGATGTCTGTTTAATTTCTTAAGTAATCCATGAATACGTTCTATTATGAAAGATTCAAACAATCTCAAAGTTCCTTTCCTTTTGATAAGTATTTGCATACATACACACATATAACTTTAAATATTTTTACACAAATGGAATAATTGTAAATGTATTGTTCTGTGGCTTACATTTTTAGTTAATAATTTGTTTTGAAAATTTTCCAATTGTGCAGAGCTCATTTTAACGACTGCATGATATTCAACACTGGAGTGCTTATAATGTATTCAACCATATCTATTAATGGATATTTAGGTTCCTTCCAATTTTTAGTTATTACAAACAATGCTACAACATACCATAGATGTTCCTTTATTCATATTTTTCTGCAGCATTTTGAAAAATCAATTGAGACAGTGTATGCCTAGAACAACAAAATACCCTTTGAGTCACTCTCATATGCTTGCTTCAAGTTCTTACTTCATTACATACAGAGAATTATCTAACAGGTTATAATAACATATTATTTGAACAACTAGATCACTGCCTGCAGTGCATGTTACCTAAAATAGTATGCTTAATAAATGTCTCATGTCTCCAAATGGAACTGCAACAGACAAGTTCCCGAGCTGACTAATCTATTTGGGAATGCAGGCTGATTTTAGGCATGGTTTATTAGACCAAATTTCTTTCCTTCCTTCTTCCCTCCCTCTCTTTCTTCCTCTCTCCCTTCCCTCCCCCCTTACTTCTTTCCTTTTTTCCCTCCTTCCCTCCTTCCTTCCTTCTTCTCACCCTTGTGCATTTCAGTAACCATTCATTACATATGTTAGAATACACCTTTCAAGTCTTGGTACTTCCATTAACCACTGAGACATACCTGTGAAATAGTTACAAGGTCTAAAGGGGAACTGGGTGGCTCAGTCGGTTAACCCTCTGACTTCGGCTCAGGTCATGATCTCATGATTCGATTTGTGCTGTGTGTTCGAGCCCTGAGCCCTGCGCCCTGCACCCTGCGGCCTGTGCCCCACGTTGGGCTCTGTGACAGCTCAGAGCCTGGAGCCTGCTTTAGATTCTGTCTGTCTCTCTCTCTCTCTGCCCCTCCCCTGCTAGTACTGTCTCTCTCTCTCTCAAAAATAAATTTAAAAAAAATTAAAAAATTAAAAGAAACTATAATAAGAAAGAAATAGGTACGATGTATGAACGACTACTAAGAGGTGTATCTAATTTTCACAACCAGTTGGAAAACTGAAAGACCAGGTTTTAAAAAGTGGTCCTCGCTTAAGCAATTACAGAATTACACTTGTCGAACAGTTTTTCATTACCAGGGAAGACTTCCATTATGTTTTTATTGCCTGAAAACAAAAACCCCTGCCATGCTTTTCATGTTATCATGTCATCTATAAATAGATTTTCTCATTCAGCAGAAAGGAAACAGAAATTTGAAAAGTTTTACATAAGGTATCAAATATTCTTGTGGTTCATGGGTCAACAAACTGAACAACTACACCAAATCTCCCTCATATATTACAGTCTCCATTAGCAGTAATTCTTAGGTTAGCAACCTAAGAAGAATATTGTAACAGAATCAAGGTCTGAAGGCATCAGAGGGTATTTTTAGACTTCAGTAGGGTCATGATCTGTTCTTTTTAGGTGTGGATTTCATATATTAAAATTCAGTCACTAGTTTTCTCAACTTCATAAAGCCCTTTAGGCAAAATGCATAATGAAAAATTCTGTGGGGCCCAAACAGTAACAAGGGATATGTTCTAATTTTCTTTCCAATATCGTTTTCAGTAGTTATTCAGCTTGTTTACTGTCATACCCTAGGTCTTCCTAGGCAGCCAGTTGTAAAAAGCGTCTGTGATTTGGCAGTGTAAGAGCCTATAAAGGAATGGACACTGAGTTATTTCCAATTAGCACAAATGCTAGGTTAGATATCAGTCAAGTACAGCAACAGATAACATTTCTTGTATGTGTAAGAAATTTTTGTTCAACAAAACTTCCTGCCAGGTTGAATTTAATTTAAACATACTAAATAAAGAAAACTTCCAGAGACTTTGTAAATAGATTTCTCAGAAGGCTATAAAATGGGCTTCAGTTTCTCAGTTGAGTCTTTTAAAAAATCTGAATTATACTCTCTCAGCATTTTTATACTAACATCCAGAGCAATCTCTGTACTTTGACCAAAGATTTTTTTTTAAGTTTATTTATTTATTTATTTATTATTTTTTTTATAAAATTTTTTTTTCAACGTTTATTTATTTTTGGGACAGAGAGAGACAGAACATGAACGGGGGAGGGGCAGAGAGAGAGGGAGACACAGAATTGGAAGCAGGCTCCAGGCTCTGAGCCATCAGCCCAGAGCCTGACGCGGGGCTCGAACTCACGGACCTCGAGATCGTGACCTGGCTGAAGTCGGACGCTTAACCGACTGCACCACCCAGGCGCCCCTATTTATTTATTTTTGAGAGAGAAAGAGAGAGAGCATGCACATGAGCAGAGGAGGGGCAGAGAGAGGAGGAGAGAGAGAATCCCAAGCAGGCTTTGCCCTGTCAGTGCAGAGCCCAATGTGGGGCTTGAACTCCTGAACCGTGAGATCATGACCTGACCCAAAATCAAGACTCGGTTATTTGACTGAGCCACCCAGGTACCTCAAAAGATTGCTTTAAAATGCAATGAGGTAGAATCAAGTTTTCCTTTGTATCTGCAAAGATGCTTACAAAATTAGGGAGAATTTTTAAATGCACTAGTAAAATCCATAAGACATTTTCATTCTAATTCTGATTCACCCTAAATAAGTTTAGGTAACTGTCCCAACTGTTTCATATCACTTGTGATTTATAATTATAAATACTTTCTCAAGTTTTGATTGTATGATGCCATAGTGTTCCAATATTATTCAAATTTTTAAAGCTTATACTTGAAATGATGTTATTAATCACACAGGAAAAAAAGGGACTATTATCAGCTCTTACTTTTGCAGCATGTGAAATTTATTTCATTCCTACTCAGGGGTGGCATGGGATTAGATCATGAGAGGTGAAATTTCTACTCATTATTCATTTTCTATGACCAAAGTTTGCCACATACTCATAGGTTGCCTCCATTTTATAGACAAGGAATATAAAGCATGGAGATGGTGAATAACTTTTCCAAGCTTATATAATATTTTAGTAACAAATCAGAATAGTCTTTCTGGAAATTTCAGAATGTGACTTAACCCACCAAATGATTTTAAAATACTAATGCAGTGACTGAACATAGGAATGAATTGTAGCTGATGCCATAGAGCAGAAGCTTGTTATATTTACCATTTTTCCTAGAATGAAAAATAGGGCAAAGCATAGAAACAGAATAAGAAATATATTGGGGCGCCTGGGTGGTTCAGTTGGTTAAGCGTCCGACTTCAGCTCAGGCCATGATCTCGTGGTCCGTGAGTTCGAGCCCCGCATTGGGCTCTGTGCTGACAGCTCAGAGCCTGGAGCCTGTTTCGGATTCTGTGTCTCCCTCTCTCTCTGACCCTCCCCCATTCATGGTCTGTCTCTGTCTCAAAAATAAATAAACGTTAAAAAAAATTTAGAAAAATATATAACTAATTAGCATATAAAATATGTATTATCACTAAGAACTAAAAAAAAAAAAAGTAGATATACATAGAACAAAGTCTGAAAGACACATACCACTTAATAGTAGTTATTGAGAATCAAGATGATGGAAGACAAATCTTTTATTTTTAAATTTAAGCATTTTTGTAATTTTTATATTTGTTACAATAAAAAAGGATCATATCTGACTTCGGCTCAGGTCATGATCTCACAGTTTGTCAGTTCGAGCCCCGCGTCGGGCTCTGCGCTGACAGCTCGGAGCCTGAATCCTGCTTCAGATTCTGTCTCTCTCTCTCTGTCTCTCTCTCTTTCTGCCCCTCCCCCACTCATGCTCTGTCTCTCTCTCTGTCAAAAATAAATAAACATTAAAAAATAAAAATAAAAATAAAAAAAATAAAAAAGGATCATAGTTAACAAATATTTATTAAACTTCCACAGTGTACCAGCACTTTATTTGGACTGCATTAGTGAGCAAAATAAAAAATATTATTGCCATGAAGCTTACATTCAGCTTCTATTATATTGGAGTTCAAAAAAACCATAAGACATCCTTAATGTAAGTCTAATTTAAACTTCAGCAGAAAAACTGACAGGGGGAACGGCTTTCTCAAGGAACATAAGTTACACTGAGGTAGATTTGTTTGTTTGTTTTCAATGACTAGCGAAAAAAAAGCCCCATGGGAAGGTGGAAAAGACACAAAGCAAACAAATTAAAAACAGGAATTAGTGATAATATCATAAAATGTAAACTATCTTTATATCCAACACTAGCTATGCTTTATGATTTCAGCATAAAGCATGATTCACAAAACTTAAAAGTAAACCAAGAATAGGAGTTAGAGTTTGTATTTGTAGTAGAATATGGTTTCTGTAGCACATTTAAGAGACCTTGTATTTTTTTCTTTTAATTTTTTTTTTCAACGTTTATTTATTTTTGGGACAGAGAGAGACAGAGCATGAACGGGGGAGGGTCAGAGAGAGAGGGAGACACAGAATCGGAAACAGGCTCCAGGCTCTGAGCCATCAGCCCAGAGCGCGACGCGGGGCTCGAACTCACGGAACTCGAGATCGTGACCTGGCTGAAGTCGGACGTTTAACCGACTGCGCCACCCAGGGGCCCCTACCTTGTATGTTTTTGTAACTTAGGTATCAGGTGACAGAGGAGGAGGAAATCTATGAAGGAAATGAGAGTGTAACAAAATTCAGTCTGAAGTGCAACTTTGAATCTTAGCCCAACTGGTTCAGCTAATTTGCTGAACAAGGTACTGTAAATAATTCAGAGCAGGGGCATTTACTGCTTTGCTGCTGAGTAAACTGAGGGGCCAAATGATTGCTTCAAAATCTCCCCTTAATTAAAACTGGTTTCCTTTCTTACAAGAGTGATTCATATCTCTTATTTAATATTTTCCATTATCAAAAAGATGGTTTATACTGTTCTACACTTAGAAGGCACTAATTTTTATTTACGATCGCATACATATTTTTCAAATGCCTTTCAGTTGTATACGTGATATATACACATATGTGTTCACATATGTGCATGAACACCATACCATTCATGGTGTGGATGCAATTAGGTTTGATTTTTAAATAATTTTTTTTTTACATTTATTTATTTTTGAGAGACAGAGACAGCACAAGCGGGAGAGGGGCAGAGACAGAAGCAGACACAGAATAAGAAGCAGGCTTCAGGCTCTGAGCTGTCAGCACAGAGCCTGATGTGGGGCTCAAACTCACAAGCCATGAGATCATGACCTGAGCTGAAGTCGGACGCTTAACCAACTGAGCCACCCAGGCGCCCCTGATTTTTAAATGTTCTTGAGTTTATATTTGAAGATTTTCTCTGCTACGTGGTACATTGTATCTGAATTTGATTTTTAAATGCTACAGGAAAGTTTCAAAATGCTATATACACCTTGTACTTTGTAAGTCATACTGAGAAAAAACACTGATTTCCAAGTACAGGTCCATAATAATCATAGCTATATTCCTATTGAATACCATCAATTATGCTAGAGAGCTATTGCACATATGGTGGTAAGTTCTGTATCATATATTCATTAAACTTTCATTTTGTTCATCTTGGATTATGAAAAATATATTATTATATATAACATATTTCTGAATCTATTAATATTTATATATATTTATAATATGTTAAAAATATATCATATATACCTACATATCATATATGTTTTTTATATATTTTAAGTGTGTATTTTTTCTTAATTTATTCAATGGGAAAATAAGAAAAGAGGCAAAATGATAACCAGTGGACAATGATTTCTTTTTTTTTTTTTTTAATATTTATTTATTTGTTTTGAGAGAGCTCGAGAAAGCAGAGAGAATCCCAAGCAGACTCCGTGCTGTAAGCACAAAGCTTAACATGGGGCTCAATCCCACGAACTGTGAGATCATGATCTGAGCCGAAATCAAGAGTTGGACACTCAACCAGCTGAGCCACCCAGATGCCCCAGTGGATAATGATTTCTTAATAATTAAAAGAAAGCAGTGAATATTCTTGGTGTATTTAATACTATTTTTCAAGTGTTAATACTTACCAGTTAAGCATTCCACATTTTTAAAATCACATTTTCCAGAGAGCGAGGTGAATTATATATTAAGTGAATCAAAATACTCTTGGTTGTTTTACACATGATTCTTCTAAAAATTTCTTGGTAAAATGAAATAATTATCCAAGAACCGATAGACATGTTTTTTGGTGTCCTCTATGATATTTTATTGTTAAGTTCTATTTTTGTGTTTACCTTATTAAACCAAAAGTTCCATTTTATGGAATATGAACTGAATTGATCCTGAAAATCTTGAATTCATGCTTAAATCTCTAAATTTATGAAACAGGTTATGAGCAGGTTGGAATGATTAATTTTGCTTTTGTGTTAGGAATCAGAAAGAGTAGGTTTTGGTTCTCTTTCAAATTCTGAATTAATTTCATGTCAATGAAAATACGCCCAAAAGAGTTACATGATATTTTAGTAGTCTTCAATAAAGCCTAGGGGAAAGAAAAAAAGAAATCAGTAGCTAAAGGCCTAAGTTTGCCAGGAATTGATACAAATGTTTTTTCCTCAATCCCTACCAAAGTGTTATGAGGTAGGAAATATTATTTTCAACAGTTAGTAGGAAATATTATTTTCAACAGTTCAAATTTTAAGGAAAGTAACTTTCTCAATGTCACACTGTTATTAAGTGTCTGTGTGGTTGAGCCCAGGATTGATGGCCTCAGAAACTCAGCCCTTCATGACTTGACCCTACTGCCCATCTGATTGACCTTAATTTCCTTTTGTTTCCTGGTTTACTGTTAACTTCCTGTTTTTATTCTACTTCTTTTTCTTCCTGTACCCCCTCTTTCTTTCTTTTACCATGTTATGAATGGAGAAACACAAGAGAATAAGTATTACTTCATTGTGTTGGGGAAAATGTGTTATGAATATCCTAGGCATTTTACATTATTTATTTTCAAATTCTTTAGGGTATGGTCAAAAGCAGTAGAGTCCTAAAGGATTTTATCAGTGAGGAACTGGTAGGAAATTGATGACATACTCAAATTGGATCATTCAAGTACAGTTTTAAAAAGAGACTATTGGGGTGCCTGGGCGGCTTAGTCTGTTAAGCGCCTGATTCTTGGTCTCGGTTCAGCTGATGATCTCACAGTTTATGAGTTCAAGCCCTGCATTGGGCTCTGGGCTGTCAGTGTGGAGTCTGCTTGGGATTCTCTCTCTCTCTCAATCTCTCTCTCTCTCTCTCTCTCTGTCTCCCTGGCCTCCCCTGCTTGTACTTTCTCTCTCTCTCAAAATAAATAAATAAACTTAAAAAAAATTTTTTTTAAAGAGACTATTGTAGAGGCGCCTGAGTGATTTAGTTGGTTAAGGGTCTGACTCTTGATTTCGGTTCTGGTCATGATCTCACAGTTCATGAGTTCGAGGCCTGCATCAGGCTCTGTGCTGACAACACGGAGCCTGCTTGGGATTCTCTCACTCGCTCTCTCTCTCTGCCCCTCCCCTGTTCTCTCTCTCTCTCTCTCAACAAATTAAAAGAGAGAGAGAGAGAGAGAGAGAGAGAGAGAGAGAGAGAACCTATTGTAAAAGTGCCCCCAGGATATAGGGAAATTACCATATGAGATAGTGCAGTAGGAATTGGGTTCCCTCGCCACTGCAAGGCCTGCAGAACAAGGGGGATGTGTGGCTTCCAGAACCTGGAGACTAAGAAAGCTCTGTGGAGAGGGTCTGACAGGCACTCTAACTTCAGTCAATAGATGCAAATGTATGTTAGATGGTGGAACCAGTTCCCGAATAGCTCATGGCCCTTCTACCATCTCCTGCGGGGGTTCTCTCTTAGCAGCAAACACTCAAAGCTTAAAGAAAAAAAAAGCCTGTGAGGCAGCCTATGCAGGTCAACCTCCCTGGTTGCTGCTAAAGGTTGCTAATCTAAAGAAAGAGTAGAGAAAGGGTCCAGCAAAGCAAACAGAAAATATCCAGCAAAAGGTCTAAATTGTGGTGAAAAGAGGTAGTGCATCTTCTCTAGCTGGGAGTAATTCCTTGTCTATCAAACGCTTTCATTTTTGCTAATATCAGAAGTAGCTTGCCCTGCTTAATCCCATCAAAATTAATGTAATTTCTTTGTACAAATTGTAATGACATTAAATATTTTATCTATGCCTGATTAATTTATCATTTCTTTCATGCATATCATTGTTCCTAAGTTTTTGCAATGTGTATATTTTATGTATGCTACTGCTGAACCATCAAAAGAGTATGCCTGGGCATCCTACATCAGCTGGCTAGGCCCTGGACAATATTGAGGACTGCTATGGTTCTCAGATACTAGCCTCAGGCAGCCTGTACTACACAATGTTTAAGAACAAGGACTTTGAAGCCAGACACTGCTACCTGCTAGCTGTATGATGTCGGGCAAATTATTTCTGCCTATGCAACCTATTCATAAAATAGGGAGTAACAATACCATCTACCTCAAAAGGTCATTCCAAAGTTTGGATGAATTGCCACGTGCAAAGTGATTACAGCAATGCCTGACACATTATAAGTACTGGACAAATGGTACCTTTATAATCTCAAAAATGAACGTTTCTGGTCTGACACAAATTGACTGGTTAAAAGGAGACTATGTGTTAGAGTAAAGATAGATTAGTATAAATTACTAATTCAATTCTAAAAGCAACTCAAAGTGACTTTGAGACCACATAAAGAAACATCGAGGCAGAAACCATATTAAATGACCAATCTGCAAGCAAAAACATAATCCCAGAAACCAATTTTGCAGTATGGAGCCTCACATCAAATCTGCTTTATGTTTAGCTGACTGTCATAGTCCCCTTATTCCACAATACTTTATCAAGTATTTTGGGGTCATCCCAAGTGACTACAAGTCAAATTGTTTTCCCCCTGGATCCTCTTACCTGATCTCATATCTCAAATGTCTTAATGAGCCACTTTCCCTCTCTATGTCTCTGGCTCTGCTCTGATTTCATTTGATGCCACTTTATTTTCCCTGCTTCTGGGGACAATGCCTTTTTCGCCATTCCTGTTCCTACAGTTCTCTACTTAACTTAGCCTAGTTCACACTTAGGGCCCTGGATTATTCTCTCTAGAAACCCATAGCTTTATCAAATTTATTCCTGTCAAACAATTTCTTCCTCATACAAAATGGTTGCTTTTGAGTAGTCATTTTATGTACTTGTCCTTAACTTTCGTAGAACCAAAAATTGAAAGCACAGAAAACATGTTATCATAGGTAAATGAAAAAGTATTATTAGTAATCTAACAAGCTCAATGTTTTCCAAATTATAGGCCATGACTCATTATAGGGTCATAAGCTAAGTTTAGTTGGCAGACTCTAGAATGTTTTTAATTAAACAAAATACAATGAAATAGGATGGGATAAAAAAATAGAATTTAACCATAAAATAAGACTATGCATTCTTTCATGACTTTGTTTTAGTTATTTATGTGGATATATGCTTGGTCACCATGCAAAATGTATTTCTTACTCTGGTTCAAGATGTAAAAACTTCGAAAGCCACTCTAATATGTCTCATTTACTTGTTTATTGCTTTAAAAATGTTCTCAGTCTTAGGCACCTGGCTAGCTCAGTCGCTAGAGCACGCAACTCTTGATCTCAGGGTTATGTATTCAAGTCCCGTGTTGGGTGTAGAGACTACTTAAAAATAAAATCTTTAAAAAATAAAAAGAAATAAAAATTCTCTTAATCTTTTCTATAAGAACATTTTTGTGTTTCCAATTAGATTGTAAGCTGGTTGAGGGAAAGGACTCATATCATTTACCTCTTGTATAACAGCCCCACAATTCAATTGAACCAACATTACTGAAAGCCTTAACACATACAGTATACTAAGTATCCAATAAATATTGACCATCTTGACATCTACATAACTGAAGAAAAATGAAAGCATGCTAGCTGAAAATAAATCTATAAATGAAATATCCAATTATGGTAAGTCTCCAACTTATTTATAGAAGACCCACTACCATTTGTTCAATAGCATTAATTAAATTAAATGAAAAAAATTTGCCAAATACTTTTGCCAGACCAGGCATTTTGTTAAGTGTTTAAGGTAGAGATGTGATTAACATATAGTCCCTGCTCCCAAAGAGTTCATGATCTATAAAGGACATGTATTTTGATGAAAGAAAATGGAATTATAAGTGTTAAGTATTAGGTGTTTTTCTCCCACAACATTCTACTGACATGGGTATCATATTCCCATTAAAAATTTTTTTAATGTTTTTATTTATTTTTGAGACAGAGAGAGACAGAGCATCAGCAGGGGAGGGGCAGAGAGAGAAGGAAACACAGAATCTGAAGCAGGCTCTAGGCTCTGAGCTGTCAGCACAGAGCCCGACACGGGGCTCAAACTCACGGACCGTGAGATCATGACCTGAGCTGAAGTCGGACACTTAACCGACTGAGCCACCCAGGTGCCCCTCATATTCCCATTTTAAAGAAGTGGAAACATGTTTAGAAATGTTAAAGTATTACTGCAATTTTAATCCCTCTGAATTCAAAACTCATGAATTTCTACTAAGATTTTTATGTGACTTATTTTGCCAAATCCCAGGATATGGAGATGCATTTATTAACTAATCAATACATTTTTTGAGTGCCTACTATATGCTTATGTTCTAGAAAGAAGATAAACATGTGGAAATTTAGTATAGAAATTAACTACCAAATTTAAGGAATCCCACAAGGTGGACAAAGTCAGTTGCCAACGGGATGGACTTTATGAGAACTGCTATAAAAATCAAGTATTACAGAAAACTGCTGTAGAAGTCAAATAATTCAAGTTAGGTCTGGTTACACACAGCATTGCAAAGCATTTCAAAGAAGTCATAGCTCTCATATCACAAAATTGGAATAGCCCTGAGAAACACTGCTTGTATGCCGCCACCAGATCCATTCATTCTAAAATGTGTAAATCTGAACCAAAATGAGAATACCAGCATCAAGTAATTAGGGTTTACTGCAGTAGTTAATTTTCCATAATGTTACAAAACTAACAGTTTCCTCTGTGGCAAGCTTACAATGAAGTCTAAAATAGAGAAGAAATAAAAGCAGAGTTGATCATGAAGAGACAGGTGGTCACACAGAGTAACACCCTTCTCTGTCAAACAGTATTTCGTTGTTATAGGATTAGAAATACTTCCATCAGGCAGAGATTCCTTGCTTACTTTATTACATAGTAGGCATTGGTGGCAGCCCTCAGGGTACAAGAGAAAGTTGGAGGAGAGGAGATTTAAACAGCCTTTAGGAGTTTATAAAACACATCTCATTTTCTCAGAATAATCTTGTGTGATAGGTTCTGGCAGAGATCTCAGACAATTTGGCAAGACTGTGAAGCTCCAACCTGATTTTTTTAAATTGGTTCTTTCCTTCAGTGGTATTCATACAAGTGGCTTTATAAATACGTTCTTAAAATAATCAAAAAGTATTTTTACATACTGGATTCCTTGGTAATACCAAAAATCCTTTACGTTTTATCACAAAATAATAATGTGTTGATGATTATTGATGGTGGAATGGGTCTAAACTTTGTCACTGTCTTATTCAGTAGGCTTTGAGACTTCCTGAATAACTTAACATTTTACATTCTTCGTTCTCTTGATTTTAAGTTGACATGTAAGAAAGGCCTAAACTTTTGTGTCAAATGTATGTATTTATACTTTTTTAAAATATACCTAAGCTCCATTCACATTGATTCAAGGGATTAGAATCCCACCTTAGCATCCTTAGTATCCTTAGCATCCTTAACATTTTCCCATTCTTTAAAGTGGGGTTAAAGTTACTCACCTAAGGACCGTCTATTTGTAAAAATTAATTACCTGTCAAATGTCAAGTTACTGAAGGTTTGCGGATGTGTCTTTAAGCATTTTCATTACACAGCCGATCCTTGAATGACATGGGTTTGCATGGCACAGGTCCACTTCTATGTAGATTTTTTTCAATAAATATATCATAGTACTATAAATGTATTTTCTCTTACTTATGATTTTATAAATAAAATTTTATTTTCTCTAAGAGAGCTTACTTTATTGTAAGAATACAATATGTAATGCATACATAAAATATGTGTTAATTGACTGTTTATGTTATCAGTAAGGCTTCCAGTCAATAGCAGGCTGTTTGTAGTTAGGTTTGGGGAAGTCAACGTTATATGCAGATTTTCCAATGTATAAGGAGATCGGCACCACTTACCCCCTTCTTTGTTGCAGGGTAAACTGTAATTCCCATATATTCCAATTATAGATGTATTATGTAATTTCCTACTGTGAGATCTCAGCTTAAACCTCACTTCCTCCAGGAAATAATACATTGCCTCTCCCTATGATTACATTATGATGCCCTGTTTTGTGCTCTAATAGAACCCAGTCCTTTCCCCATCTGGAACCTGTCTTATTCTATTGTAATTCCTTGTTCAGTCACCTTCTTGCCTGATAAACTGAAATCTCTTAGAGAACAATGACTCTAACCATCTTTCTCATACTATTATATCATATGTGTACCTAGGATAACATATAACACAGTAAAAGTCTAATAAATATTTGCAAGGTGAATGGAAAATTAAAGTTGGAGCTCTTTCTCCCTTTCATAAAACTTTATTTTCATCATTGAAAATTATTATTTAAAAAAAATAATGTTTTCATTTATTTTTGAGAGAGAGAGAGAAAAAACTAGTGAGGGAGGGGCAGAGAGAGAGGGAGACACGGAACCCAAAGCAGGCTCCAGGCTCCCAGCTGTCAGCACAGAGTCAGTCACCAGGCTCGATCTCGTGAACCATGAGATCATGACCTGGGCTGAGGTGGACGCTTAACCAACTGAGCCACCCAGATGCCCTGAAAATTATTATTTAAAAAAATAATTTTACTAGTAATGCAATCCCCTAAGATTGTGATCAGTTTACTCTTCCTGTAATCCATTTGTATGAACATTTTTGCATGGAAAATGCAATCGTAATAGCAAAACAATCTTAAAGTGCCTCACAACATATTTGCCTAGAAAACTGGTGTTTTTGAATGAGGAGTCATTAAAATGAAATTCTGAGTTATCACACTTGTTGAGTTGTTATGACTTAATTACATATTATTCTCAAAAAATGTCATCTTACTAAGGACATCCTTTTCCCTAAGAAGATAATTCTTAGTAGAGAAGAAAATGTTTCTATTTTCTAGCCATGGTAGAAAAAGAATTTACAAAGCAAGATCAGAAAAAGGAATAAAATAAATCCATAGACAACTTTCAGAAAATAAAATTGTAATAAAATATCAAGATTCATGGGTGCATTAACAATTTTTTTAACTTCTCAAGCCATTTCCCAAGTGAAGTTGTATATCTTGGTCTTTCTCATGATGAATACCAAGGTTATCTTAGTTTAAAAATATAATGTGAGCTATGAATAATAGTAGTATGGTTTCTATTTTGATATTAAAGTGTATGTACAATGTAATTAGTAAATTAGAGAATTCATACGAAATTGGAGATCCAAGTATTATCTCCTTTTTTCCCCCTTTTCTCCCACTGTTTACTCTGTGGGGAAAGGAGGGGTAATTCACATAATATAAAAAATTTTGCTCAACATATACCCATAAAAAGAATATGAGAGTCAAAGAAATTAACTGTATATATGTATTTTTGCTGTTTATATACTTGATACTTAACAAATGCTTGACATATTGTAGGGGTGCCCAGGTGGCTCAGTTGGTTGGGTGCTTTCAGTTCAGGTCATGGTCTCATGGTTCATGGGATTGAGCCATGTGTTGGGCTCTGGGCTGACAGCACGGATCCTGCTTGGGATTCTCTCTCTCCCTCTCTCTCTACCTCTTGCACACGTGCACATGCACATGCTCTCCACGCGCGCCCCCCCCCCCCCGCCCAAAGTAAATAAATATTTTTTTAAACCCTATATTGTATATATCCCAGAAATGTTTAATTGATAAATGAAGAACAGTTTTTAAAAGAATTAGTTATTCTTTAAGATCACATTAGACTTTTTAAAAATTCTTAGTCTCCATACAAATGTATTTGCTTACATTGCTTATGCTAACTAAAACATCTAATAATACTTGTCAGAGGAAAAAAAAACTTATTATGGATAAGAACCTAACTTTATTTAGTGAACTAAATCCAATACAATTTCTACATCCCCAGCTTTTATGGTTTCTTAATAGAAATGTGTCATTAGAAGAATTACTGCAACTCCGTTTTCTTAAATCATTAGCTTATTCACAGAGAACAGAATGAAAACTCACCAAAGAAAAACAAACAAAACAGTTAAACCAGGTCAAAAGATTCATCGAATCTAAGACAACCAAAAAAGCTTCTGTTTACCCTCAATTAGAACAGATGTTTTCTTTCCCATTTTTGCTTAACTGAATCTACCTGATTAAATGTTCTTTATATAGAAGTATCTTTTTCTCAACATCACCAAGTATAGATTTAAAGCAAAACAATTTTAATCAAATTCACATTCAGATTATATGGGCTCCAGCCAATTCCTCTTATCATAATTGACCAGAACTGTGGTACTGCTGTGCTTCATAGAGTTTTAGAATAATTTTCTTTGATGCACATTTCATATCATTATGAAGTGATATGGCCTGTTTAAAAATATGTCTTATAAAATCATTTCCCTCTCCTGTCTTATTAACTCTTGAGAGTATTGAACAGTAAATATTTGGAAGTTATTTATTTCCATCTTTCTGGCTTTGAAATTTTCTTTATATTGGAAATTAGAGAAAACATTATTAAGTTTCCATTGTGTTTCAGGAGTGCCTGGGTGGCTTAGTCAGTTAAGTGTCCAACTTTTGATTTCAGCTCAGGTCATGATCTCATGGTTTGTGAGATCGAACACTGCATCGGGCTTCACATTGATAGCGCAGAGCCTGCTTGGGATTCTCTTTCTGCCCCTCCTCTGCTCTCTCTCTCAAAATAAATAAATAAACTTAAAAATTTTTCAGTGGTGTTTCAAAGTAGTTTTATTTATCCCAAATATATATTTAAATATGTATATGTGTCTCTCTGTATATGTGTGTGTATATATACGTGTGTGTGTGTGTATTTTTTTTTTTTTCCAGTAAGCTGTAGGCCCATTGTGGGGCTTGAACTCATGATCCTGAGATCAAGAGTCACATTCTCTACCACCTGAGTGAGCCAGGCACCCCCCACCAAATATATTTTGAAAGTACTACAAAGTATACATTCTCTGCAGTTATGGAAATTGTAGAGTCAAAATTAGCCAAAGAAGTTAAATCCAAAATACAAAGAATTTTATAGTAAAATTGGAAATGCCTATCATTTTTTTTTGTTTGAAAATCATCTTTAAAATTTTTAGATACAAGCACCTGGGTGACTCAGTCAGTTAAGCATCTAATTTCTTGATTTTTGACTCAGGTCATGATCTCACACTTCATGGGTTCAAGCCCTGCATCACGCTTTTTGCTGACATTGAGGAGCCTTCTTGGGATTCTCTCTCTCCTCTCTCTGCCCCTTCCCCTCCTCTCTCTCTCTCTCTCTCTCTCTCTCTCTCTCTCTCTCTCTCTCAAAATAAATAAATAAACATTAAAAAACTTTAGATATATCATGTATTCATAAAAGCATATAAAAAGCAGATCTTCTAGAGAACAAAATCAATAATAGGTTGAACTCCATAAACCTATTCGCTTAATAAATAAAGCATTACTAGTATCTTAGAAACCCTTTTTAAACTCCTCTCAGATTGAAAATCTTTCCTTCTCCCATCTCAAGAGGTAACTGCTATCCTGATTTCTCTGTTAATTAGTCCCTTACTTTTCTTTTCTTTTTTTTTAATGTTTATTTATTTATTTTGAGAGAGGTGGGGGTAAGGGCAGAGAGTAAGAAAGAGAGAGAATCCCAGGCAGGGTCTATGCTGTCAGCACAGAGCCCTACGGAATGTAGGGCTTGAATCCATGAACTATGAGATCATGACCTAAGCTGAAATTAAGAGTTGGGTTCTTAACTAACTGAGCCACCCAGGTGCCCCTGCTTTAGACTTTTTAATAGCAACATTGGAAACAAGAAGATACTTGAGCAATGTATTTCAAATGTCTGAAGGAATATGATTTCAACTTAAAATTTTATAGCCAGCCAAACTATCATCATCTATGAAGTAGGATAAAAATACTTAAGATACAGAAAAATGTAGAAAAATTTACTTCCCCACATTCTTTCTGTGGAAGCAACTGAAGATTATGATCTTTAAAAAAAATGAGATAAACGAGACTCTAATACAGGAGAGAGGTGAAGTGAAACCCTAGGATGTTGGTGAAGGAAGACCTCAGGATGATAGCTATGGGTCTGGTGAAGAGTATAACCAGTTCAGTTTAGAAAAACTTAAAAAAAAAAAAAATCCCTGAGAGATACTTTTTTAAGACAAACCTGTTAGAATGGCTTATTGTGAATGAACTTGTTGAAATGACATTTAAACAATTAGTGAAAAGTTTGGGATTGAATTGCTGATAAATAATTAAAACATTAAGCAAGTTAACAAAATAATTTAAAACTCCAAGAAAATTAAAAAAAAAAAATTTTTTTAACGTTTATTTATTTTTGAGACAGAGAGAGACAGAGCGTGAACAGGGGAGGGGCAGAGAGAGAGGGAAACACAGAATCTGAAACAGGCTCCAGGCTCTGAGCTGTCAGCACAGAGCCCGACGCGGGGCTTGAACTCACAGATGGTGAGATCATGACCTGAGCCGAAGTCGGACGCTTAACCGACCGAGCCACCCAGGTGCCCCTCCAGGAAAATTTTAAAGTCATCCTGGGGGTGCCTGGGTGGCTCAGTCGATTAAGTGGCCAACTTGGGCTCAGGTAATGATCTCATGGTTTGTGAGTTTGAGCCCCAAGTCAGGCTCTGTGCTGACAGCCCAGAGCCTGGAGCCTGCTTTGGATTCTGTGTCCCCTTTCTCACTGCCCCTCCCCCTCCTCTCAAAAATAAATAAACATTAAAAAAATTTTTTTAAGTCATCCCAGAAAACTAACTCTTATTTATCTTATGGCTCACCCCCGAGTATATAAATATATATTATATAAGTATAACATATACTATTATTACATAATATAATATACTGATCCAACCTAAATTCCAATAAGACTAAAGTAAAAGGATAACAATAGAAAGTGTGCATGTGCTGTGGCGGTAGTAAAAAGAAAAGACCTAAGGCCTCCTTTTCCACAATGGGAAATTGTGGAATATTGACTTCCACAATGGGAAGTCAATAGCTAATGCCCACATATTATCTGAGATACAGAAGATAGCTAATAAGTTATAAGTGGTTATCTCTGGGAAAGGGGAAATGATTATAAATGAGAGTGGGGCACTGAAGTTTCTAAAATTCGTTGAGAACTAACTGATTCTTTAAATTAGATATAACTTTCAACAAAAAGAAAAACTTACAAGAGAAGATATATAATTTTTCAAAAGAAAGAAAGTGTATCCTGTGTGCTTTGCATAGAATCCAGGACTGAAAAGTCTGAGATCTGGTAATATCAGTGAGGACTAAGAAAAGTAGAAGTATGTTCAGAAGGTCAGTAGACAATACCTGGTTCTCAAATTCAGATTCCTGTTCTTGGCTACATTATCAAATCCTTTGTCTACTTCTTTTTTTTTTTTAAGATTTTATTTTATTTATTTTATTTTTTTATGTTTATTTATTTTTGAGAGAGACTGAGTGTGAGTGGGGGAGGGGCAGAGGGAGGGAGACAGAATCTGAAACAGGCTCCAGGATCTGAGCTGTCAGCATAGAGCCAGAAGAGGGGCTTGAACTCAGGAACAGCGAGATGATGACCTGAGCCAAAGTTGGATGCTTAACTGACTGAGCCACCCAGGTGTCCCAAGATCTTATTTTTAAGTCTACATCCAACATGAGGCTCAAATCCACAACTCTGAGACCAAGAGTTGCAAGCTCTAGAACTGAGCCAGCTGGGTGCCCCATTCGTCCACTCTTAACCTGACTTCCTCCACCATCTTTTGAGGTAGTTCTTATCATTTAACCCTTGTGCCCATTCCACCTTAATTAGCTTGCTAATGGTACTAAGATATGATAATTTGGTAGTTCAAAACATGAACAGTTAGAAAGACTGAATTTGAATTCTAAGCTGATTGGTTAACATCTCTGAGCTTTGGTTTTCTCTTCTGTGAAATGAAGAATGATAATGGCCACCCCTCTAAGGGCTAATGAGAAAATTAAGTGAAGCAATACATGTAGAAGAGCTGAGTATGGTGTCTGGCATGTAATGAGTGCTCAGTTATTATTATTAAACCCCAGAAGCACTGTTAGAATCAGTGCTGATTAGAGTATTAAAATTACCATTTTTGTTAGAATCAGTATTTGATTTTATTTTTTAAAAATATTTATTTATTTTGGGGCACCTGGGTGGCTCAGTCGGTTAAGCATCCAACTCTTGATTTCAGCTCTTGATTAACTGCTCGGGGCTCTATCCCATGAATTGTGAGTTCATGATCTGAACCGAAATCAAGAGTCAGACACTTAACCAACTGAGCCAGCCAGGTGCCTGGAGAATCAGTATTTTAATTTAAGTGTGAGACTCATTTATTTGAAAAGACTAGGGGTTCTTTGTGCAGTTTATTTATTTTTATTTTTATTTAATGTTTATTTATTTTTGAGAGAGAGACAGAGCATGAGCAGGGGAGGGGCAGACAGAGAGGGAGACACAGAATCTGAGGCAGGCTCCAGGCTCTGAGACAGAGCCTGACGCTTGGCTTGAACTCACAGACCGCGAGATCATGACCTGAGCTAAAGTTGGACGCTCAACCGACTGAGCCACCCAGGCGCCCCTGCTTTTTACCTTCTAAGAAGAAAAGTTCCCTAAAAACAAGGACCATCCATTTATAGATGGTCCATCTATAAATTGCATTCACTCTTATTTTACTTTCTCCTCAAAAGCTTTCCTAGGAAATCTCATCTGCTTTCCTAATCTTAAATGCTAAATATTCAACATAGGCTCCCAAAACTTCATCTCTACCCTACACCTCTACTAAACCTTCACAGAGTGTTTTGAAAACATCTCAAATGCAGTATTTCCTGAACAGAACTTATCTCCCTCCACAAATCTCCCCTTATGTTCTAAATTAATAGCATCATTATGTGCCCAGTTGCCCAGGTAAAAGCTAACATTTATCCTTGAGTCTCTCATTTCTCATCATATACCTAGCTATTAGGTCCCATTGCTTCAACGTTTTAAATATCTCAATTTTATCTCTTTTTCGTCACTCTTATTGCTTTTATTTGGGTTTTATTTATCTCTTATCTAGCTTGCAATAGCCTTTTATCTGGTTTCTGTTTTCACTGTGATTTTTAAATCTATGTTCCTCTCTACTGATAAATTTTCTTTCTTAAAACCCAAACGTAGTTAAGTGATCACCCTATTTCTGAACTTGTGGTGGCTTGTTCATTATCTGACTCCATCATCGCCATTTATCAAACATCTATCTAAAATATACCTGACATTCTTCTAAGTTCTTTGTATATATTATTTCATTGAATCCTTATATCAATTCTTTTGGAGTAGTCATTTTCATTCCAGTTTTACAAGTGATAAAACCAGGGCACAGAGAGGTTAAATAATTTGCCCAAGGTTGTAGCTAGTTAGTGGCCAAGCTAGAAGTTTGACTCTAGTGTTTTTACTTTACTTTACATTACATTACACAGCTGCCTTTCAGAAATACAATAATTCCGAACCTCTTAACATGGCTTACAGTATTCGTCCCAATGTTTACTAAATATTTATTTAGTAAATGTTTATTAAATACCAAGTGCAGTTGAGTATAAACCAAAAACTTCCTTCAAAGAGCTTACAGGTTGGTAGAAAATAATATGAGTGCAATATGTTTCAATTAAGTGGCATAATACAATGACATAGAAATATTCCCATATTCTAGGGGCGCCTGGGTGGTGCAGTCGGTTAAGCGTCCGACTTCAGCCAGGTCACGATCTCGTGGTCCGTGAGTTCGAGCCCCGTGTCAGGCTCTGGGCTGATGGCTCAGAGCCTGGAGCCTGTTTCCGATTCTGTGTCTCCCTCTCTCTCTGCCCCTCCCCCGTTCATGCTGTGTCTCTCTCTGTCCCAAAAATAAATAAACGTTGAAAAAAAAATTAAAAAAAAAAAAAAGAAATATTCCCATATTCTATGTGAACAAACTAAAAATCTTTAACTGGACTGAATGTTCCTATTTCACGCATTTGGTCATTTTTCACATTGTTCTTGGGTTTGGAATGTATCCTTCTTTGACTACATGATAACTCGTGTCTTCAAGGTGCCACTTAATTGCATTCCTCCTTGGAATATCCACTTTACAGGAGCAGAGTTGTAACACAGTATGTTCTGTTGAATCGTCATTGCTTATTTATGGGGCTATTCTCTACCTCAACCCCCAGACTTCACCCACTGCAGAGGCCAATAGCTAAGTAAGTCCAGGCTGTCCTGTGCTTCCGGCCAACCTACGAATTAGAGTTTTCTATGACCTCCTCCTTGGGTTCAATTAATTTGCTAGGGTGGTTCACAGAAGTCTTTACTTAGGTTTACCAGTTTATAATAAAGGAAATTATAAAGAATACAGATGAAGAGGTACATAGCGTGAGGTCAGGAAAGATCATGAGCATGGGAGCTTCTGTCCCTGAGGAACTAGGATGCACCACCCTTCCAGTATGTGGATGTGTCATCAAATCTCCTTATTCAAGAGTTTTTACAGGGTCGGCTGTGTGGCTCAGTTGGTAAAGGATACAACTTTGGCTCAGATTATGCTCTTGCGTGCAGTTCATGAGTTGGAGCACATGGTGCTCTGTGTTGACAACTCAGAGCCCGGAGCCTGCTTTGGATTCTGTCTCCCTCTCTGTCCCTCCCCCGCTTGTGCCCTTGCTTTGTCTCTCCCTCAAAAAATAAATAAACATTAAAAAAAAAAAAAAGAGTTTTTACAGAGCTTTAGTTTCCAGCCACTACACTCTTGTCCTTCCCAGAGGTCAGAGGTGGGGCTGAAAGTTCCAACAGCTCTAATCTCTTAGTCTTTTTGGTGACCAGCCCAATTCTGAGCCAGATAAGGGGTTCCATGCTAAAACACATTAGCATAAACTCAAGAGTGTTCAAAAAGGCTCCATATGAATAAAAAAAGACACTCCCATCACTTAAGAGATTCTAAGGAGGAGAGAGAGACAGAGACAGAGACTGATTAAAGAATTACCTCACAAAACTGTAAAGGCTGGTGAGTCTGAAATCTATAGCTAGGCCAGCAGAATAGAAGTTCTGGTAATTTTGAGTCTAAAGGTCTTATCCCATTCCTTTAATGGGTGTATATTATTTAATTTTATGGATAAGTTTGCTCTAATTATTGCTGTATGAAGGGTTAATTTAGCATTGATTTTTATTTCTTACCTTTTTTATTTATTTTTTCTTAATTGTGACCATAAGTTCCTTCCTCCAATAAAAATCCTTATGAACAATCTTGCAACCTTATTGAGTAGATCTGTAGAATAAATTCCTACAAATTGAATTGCTGGCTTAAATGGTATGATTAATTTAAACATTGAGACCATTGAAAAATGTCTCCAGGGGTGCCTGGTTGGCTCAGTCGGTTAAGCAATCGACTTTGGCTCAGGTCATGATCTTGTGGTTCGCGAGTTCAAGTTCCTTGTGGGGCTTTGTGCTAACAGCTTAAGCCTGGAGGTGGATTTGGATTCTGTGTCTCCCTCTCTCTTCCCCCGCCCCCCTACTTGTGTTCTCTCTCTCTCAAAATAAATAAATAATCTTAAAAAAAAAAAAGAAAAATGTCTCCAAAGAAGTTGAACCAATTTACACATTTGTGTACCAATATGACTCTTTTCCAAATTTTTTCTAAAATGTTTCATCAAACTTTATTATATATTTATACATATTTATTATTTCTAGAGAGTTATATTATTTATAAGTCATTATTTTTCAGAGATGGAAAAAAGTGGTATCTAGATGTATTTCTTTTGTTGAGAGTTTTACTTGAGTTTAAATATGTATTGACCATTTATATTTAGTTTTATGTCAAGTGTTCATGTCCTTTATCCATTTTTCTTTGGGCTTATTTGTTTCCTTATGATTTGCAAGAGATCTTTGGTTTTTTTTTTTTAATTTTTTTTTCATCGTTTATTTATTTTTGGGACAGAGAGAGACAGAGCATGAATGGGGGAGGGGCAGAGAGAGAGGGAGACACAGAATCGGAAGCAGGCTCCAGGCTCTGAGCCATCAGCCCAGAGCCTGACGCGGGGCTCGAACTCCCGGACCGCGAGATCGTGACCTGGCTGAAGTCGGACGCTTAACCGACTGCGCCACCCAGGCGCCCCAAGAGATCTTTGTTTAGTAGGAATTCAGTTATTTTCCCCCTCAGGCTATATTTTGACTTTGTTTATGACAAATATTTTCTTTCCATTGAGAAGTTTTAAATGTTCATGTATTCACATTTCCAAGTCTTTCCCCATTGGCTTCTGGATATTTTGTTTTGGCAGAATCAGTCAAACAATAGTTTTTAAACTATTTACTATATTTACCTGTTATTTACCATAATTCCATGGTTATTTTTACCCTTAAGTTTTTGTTTCAACTGGAATTTATTTTGAAGTAGTAGAGTAGAAATGTTAGTAGTCTAGTATCATTGTGTCTTAACATTAATAAAATGTTCTTTCTCACTCACATATAATTTGAACTAGAAAATGACAGAGCTGCGGCACCTGGGTGGCCCAGTTGGTTAAGCATCTGACTTCAGCTCAGCTTATCTCATGATTTGTGAGTTTGAGCCCTGCGTAGGGCTCTGTGCCAGCTCAGAGCCTGGAGCCTGCTTTTAGATTCTGTTTCTCTCTCTCTGCCCCTCCCCAGCTCAAGCTGTGTCTCTCTGTCTCTGTCAAAACTAAATAAACATTAAAAAAAAAAAAAAAAAAAAGAGCTGAACTTCAGAAGGGCAATCCACATTCAGAGCCTATGCTCTTGATTTTATTATTTGTAATCTAGTCTTTTTTGCTTTAAATTCAACTTTACATTAGGTTAGGGCCGTGGAGAGGAATGAGATTCAGTTTCTGACCTGCAAAATAAAACTTATATGGTGCCTTTCTTCTTTCACTCTAGTTGCCAATATCATAATAAATAAATTGAGACATTATAATATGAAGACAATTGAACTCGATAGTTAGGTTTAATGTAGTTTTCTTTAATATTAGTCCTTATACTCAATGACTGATAACATATATTGTGATTAAAAAATTAAAAATGCCTGTGGAGCAAAAGCTAAAATATTTTAAACTATGACCCCTGAGTCTTTCATTAGCTATTTATGATATAGGGCACAATTTATCTTGGAAACTATTGGTTGAAATATTAAAAGTTATTTCACACAGTCTTTTTTTTTTAAGTTTATTTATTTTGGGGGGCTCCTGGGTGGCCCAGTTGGTTGAGCATCCAACTCTTTTTTTTTTAAATTTTTTAATTTTTTAAACTTACATCCAAATTAGTTAGCATATAGTGTGACAATGATTTCAGGAATAGATTCCTTAGTGCCCCTTACTCATTTAGCCAATCCCCCCTCCCACAACCCCTCCAGTAACCCTCAGTTTATTCTCTGTATTTACGAGTCTCTTATGTTTTGTCCCCCTCCCTGTTTTTATATTATTTTTGTTTCCCTTCCCTTATGTTCATCTGTTTTGTCTCTTAAAGTCCTCATATGAGTGAAGTCATATGATTTTTGTCTTTCACTGACTAATTTCACTTAGCATAATACCCTCCAGTTCCATCCACATAGTTGCAAATGACAAGATTTCATTCTTTTTGATTGCCGAGTAATACTTCATTGTATATATATATACCACATCTTCTTTATCCATTCATCCTTCAGTGGACATTTGGGCTCCTTCCATACTTCGGCTATTGTTGATAGTGCTGCTATAAACATGGGGGTGCATGTGTCCCATTGAAACAGCACACCTGTATCCCTTGGATAAATGCCTAGTAGTGCAATTGCTGAGTCATAGGGTAGTTCTATTTTTAGTTCTTTGAGGAAGCTCCATACTGTTTTCCAGAGTGGATGCACCAGCATGCATTTCCAGAGCATCTAACTCTTGATTTTGGCTCAGGTCATGATCTCATGGTTTGTGAGGTCAAGCCCTAGTCAGGTTCTGAGCTGACAGGATGGAGCCTGCTGGGGATTCTCTCTCTCCATCCCTCCCCAGCTCTCTCTCTCTCTTTCTCAAAAATAAGTAAATAAACATTTAAAAAATAATAAAGCTATTTATTTTTTATTATTTTTTTTTCAACGTTTATTTATTTTTGGGACAGAGAGAGACAGAGCATGAACGGGGGAGGGGCAGAGAGAGAGGGAGACACAGAATCAGAAACAGGCTCCAGGCTCCGAGCCATCCGCCCAGAGCCCGACGCGGGGCTTGAACTCACGGACCGCGAGATCGTGACCTGGCTGAAGTCGGACGCTTAACCGACTGCGCCACCCAGGCGCCCCATCAATCTTCTTTTTATTAGTGTATTATAAAAATTTTCTCATATTAATATTACTCTAAAACTTCATCTCTAATGGCCACAGAGGAGTCCATGGTATAATGCTTGAAAAATGGAAATATTTTTGTGAGAATCAAGTGATTTGCTCATTCCAAAAGATCCAGATATGCAAAAAATACAATAATTATAAAATTTATGGCTATCATAAGTTTCCCCTGTGGAAATATACACTAATAATAAACACACACAATATTTTAAATGTGATTATGCATGTTGCCTTTCTTTTCCTTTAATGATTTTTTTTTACTTTTACTTTTTTCCAGTTTTATTGAGATATAATTGACATCCTTTCCTTTTCATGACAAACGTCTAAGATGATGAAAATAGATCTATTCAAAATTCTAAACTTTGTGTAATATTTCATTATGAATATAACAAACAGGGTCACTGATGGGGATTTGGAAATGGAAAAGGGAGGACTTCAATCCTAGTCTGCTACTTAGAACTTGTGTGATCTTAGATAAATGTCTTTGCTGTGAATCTCAATTGCTTAATGGAAATCATAGGTCTACCTAGCAGGAGTAGTAAAGTGTTAGCGGCAACGGGTCGGGGGTGGGGGCAAACTCACATGTTTTTAGCATGCAAGTCCTGAAGAGGACCAACTTTTATTCTTCAAAGTTCAGATAATATGGAATGCTTTAGTTTGTCTCCAAATGGAATTTTTGCAGCCCTACCCAAAGTCATTCACACTGAGAAGTAGAAGAAAACAGTGCATAGTTCTCCAGAGTAAATTACATCTAAAGACCAGGTGAGAATGACCAGAAGAAGCTACCATAATGCACATTCCAGACTCCTAGAGCTAGACATCTCAACACCAAGACCCCCTGGCTCCAAGGAATGACACCTGCTTACTCTGAGAGGATATGTAGATCAGAACTCCATTCTCAACAGGACATGTAGATCAGAACTCCATTCTCAATAACCCCTCCAGCACTCTCTCCCCAAACAAAGATGGGACTCCCTCCTTTCCTTTCTGAGTTTCCTGGATACTCACTCTGTCAATTGCTCTCTCTATATCTTCAGTAAACTGCTCTCACGTCCTGCTGGCTTACATTTGATTTCCATCCTATGTCAAGTCAAGGACCCTTTTGGCTGGTCCTGTGGGACCCCCTCGGGGTCCTTCAACCTGGCCTGCTGGTATCAATATGATCAGCAATTTCAATTCTACATATATTAATGAATACATACATCTATACAATAACTTGTACAGGAATCTTCATTGCAACATTTTTTCCTAATAGACAAAACAATGTAAACAACTCAAACGTCTATCAAAGGATGGATGAATTAATAAAATGATGTTGTATATCCATACAATGGTATACTTGACAGTAAAAAGGAATGGATAGTGATACATGGATGCTACAACATGGATGTAACTTGAAAACACTATATAGGCTAACTGAAAGAACTCAGTCATAAAAGACCATGTACTATATGATTTCATTTATACGAAACGTCTAGATTAAGAAAATCTATAGACAGAAAGTTAGCGATTGCATAGTGTCTGGGACTTGTGTGAAATAGGGGAGTGATTGCCTACAGGTACAGAGATTCTTTTTGGAGGGATGAAAATGCTGTAAAATGGATTGTGGTGATAATTGCACAACTCTGTGAATGTACTAAAATCCATTGAATGGGACACTGTAAATGGATGAAATGTATGGTATGTGAATTATATCTCAATAAAGCTGTTGGAATAAAAAGCAAACTAGGGCATTGAATTTGAAGGATCTTAATAGGATGATATTAAAAAGTGTTGGGCAGATGAAGCCCTTAATAAATGGTGGCCATTACCCATTGATGAATTCAGTTTAATTACAGTGTCCTCACCATAATTAACATTGTAAAAAGGTCATTTTGTACAGTGCAAACAATAATGAACACTTATATATTGTTTTCCTTCTGAACATTTGGAGATGTAGATGCGCCGATGAAAGGTTATGTACATTTAAGACCCCCTGTCCTAGAAAGGCTGGGCCCATGGGCGTTTCTTTGAGAATACAGTGTCAGCAAAGCACCCTTTTTAAAGATTTTTTTCTGTCAGAATGCTAATAAGACACACACATAAAAGAGTCCTAATATTTTTTTCCAACGGCCTTGCTAGGGGAAAATTTTTTAGTATGGTTAAAATAGATACTCAAAATATCTCCGTCATAATGCTTGGTAGAAAGCCATACAAGATGATTCTGCTTTGATCCTTTTCGTGGAAGTTTGCAGGATTTGCGGAAGGGGAAAACATGGTCTCCCGCTCAGAACTAAGTTTCTCCGCCTACTTATAACAATGGGTACTAACCTAAACTCTGCTGCAGGTTGTACACACTTCTGACCCAAAACTAACAGCTTTAGCTTGACATTTAAGCATTTGAAACGTTAACAGGTGGAGGGAGGATTCAGGCGAACTGTCAGGAGGCGTGGAACTGCGGAATTTGAGTCAAGGGAGGGCCATCCGACTTAAATAAAAACGAGTGAGGTGAAAGAATTCGGAGAACATAGGTACATTTTTATGCTCCCTGCTCAGCCCAAAAGTTGTGCCAGTGGACAATTGGAGCCCCCAAAGTTGCCCTTCCGTAGGTGAGGAAGCTACTCCAGGGCTACCAGCACTTGCAAGAAGTTTAGGGCAGAATGCCCGAGCCCCAAGGAAAGCAGATGCGTGGGGCAGGCGGCGTCAGGGAAGCTCACGCCTGGGCAGCTGGAGGCACCCACTGGCCGGAGCGGGCAAGCCGCGGGCACTGGAGGGCGGGGACATAGGGGCGGGTCAGCAAAGGTCGGGCGATTGTGTCGGGAGGCGAACGGGGGCGTGGGCGGCGGCGGGCGGAGCCCAGGACGAGTGATGTAAGAAAGCGAGGGATCTCACTGGGAGAGTCGGGGTCGTTGCTGTGAGACCCCAGGGGTGTGGGGCGGGGGATCCCAGTCCCCGCCGTGTTTTCCCCGCCCCTCCCCCCGCCTCCTTTACGCCCCTCCCCCCTCCTCCCCTCTGGTTGGAAAGTTTCTAGAATCTCTTCCCAGCGGCCTTTGCGGTTCCAACATGGCGGAGCTGACGGTGGAGGTTCGTGGCTCCAACGGGGCTTTCTACAAGGTACCGACCCTTTTGCCGCTTTGTCGGGTGTTGTGGGGGTTAAGTCAGGTTTGGGAGAATGCTGGTGGTCCTGGAGAGTGAGCTTTGGGGTCGAAAAGGACGGCCAGGCCGAAGCCCGAGGCTCCTGGTTTCCTCGCTTCTCCCCCCTCCACCCGCGGTTTAACGGTCTCGGGGGCCCGGGCTCCGTTATGTTTTGAAACAACACGTCGGACACCTCTTGTGTTTTTCTACTTATGGACCTTCTTCTTGGATGCTAGTGCAGTCCTTGGCGGGCCGGTGAAGAGAAGCCCAGTCGCTGCTCGGCGGCGGGGAGCTTCCCGGGAGTAGGCCTGAGCGCCGGGAGGTTGGGGAGTCGTGAAAGGAGGTGGTGGGATTGTGTGGTCACAGCAGCTCCCCCGCCCCTCGGACTGAGCCGAGCGGGAGCGCGTCGGCCCGCTGCTCCGACCCCTCCCCACCCCTTTGAGGGGGGGTGCGTCGCGGAATCTTAAGAATTCACCTTTGTTTTAGGGTTTTGGGCTAATAAACTTTAGTGTCTGATTGGGAAGCGGGTACCGAATTGAGGGTTAGGATCGAAGGGAAAACAGGAAAACCTTTTAATGTGGCGGGTTGAAATATTTTTGCGGCCTGGGAATTTGGGCGGCGCCTTAGCCCCTCTATTACGGAAGAAAAGGTTAGAGTTAGAGGCTTTAAAGCAAGATTTAAAAAATGAAATCGATAAGGGAGACGGGTGGGGAGGTGACTAGTTTCTTTATATTGCCCAGTGTTTTTGGAAAGAAGTGTTGATTTTTTTTCTTCCCCACGAGGTTTTTTGTTTGTTTGCACTGGGAGATGCATTATTACGGGATCGGGCTGGAAAACAGAAGAGGAATTCGAGAGTAGAGGAATTTAGTGGGGGCTTCCAGTGCAGGGGTCACATAACTGAAAATGAAATCCTTACAATTTAGTTTTGCCAATATAAAGGTCCCTTGTCCCGATTCTTTCTCCAAAAGTATACCACCACAATGTTTCGAGATCAATACAAAATCTCCCCAGCTGTTGTCTGTCAGTCAATCTCACTAAGCCAGGATCTCAAATGTTTGAGAGTCCTGGCTATTTTTATGAAGGGCCTTCTCCTAAAACAGGAGTATTGTGCGTACGCAGAATGCATTCTCCCAGGGTTTCATTTCGGCGTACCTTTCATCCCACAGGATTATGTTTTACTTGATGGTCGTAATTTCCTATTTCAGCGTTGTTTTCCTTTTGTAGTTTACTGATAAGCTGTGTGGATTTGGTTTAACTGTCACGTGGTAATAGCATGGTGGGGAATCGCAGTTGGCGTCTAAAGGATCTCCCTAAGCTTTTTACAAGTTTAAGTAGCCTTAGGTGGTCAACATGAAGTGAAAACTGCCTGGTGGAAAGGAGTCTTTTTGCTTGACTAGATGTATTAGCAGTTAAGATTTAAAACTTGGTGTCAGACAAGACCCAAGTGAAATTTGAGTAGATATTTCATTGACTTCTGTTATTGAAATCTAGTGGTTGCCTTCTCAGACCCTAGATACAATACAGTTGTGACACAGTGCACAAAGAATGGGCTTGCCATACTTCTGTTAAGGGTAGGTAAGGTTCATTGTTTTTTGCCGCCCCCCCCCCCCCCCGGAAAAGTTTCAGATTCCTACTCTTTGGTGATACAATTGTGTAATGGAGGTATACTTTTCTTTCCTCTTGGCAAATTGAAAAATAGAAAAAAGATTTTTTGTCTTAAATCATTTCGCAGCATGTAGATGGTAGAACATTTCTTGTTTAGCCAAAGTATTGTGTTGGTTGCTAAATAAGCTGTTTTTCATTTCTTATTTTTATTTTGTAAGATTCATTATGTAAGGTCATCAGTTTACTAAAACTTTAAAGATTGTTTTTTACAGTCTTGAGTTTTTCATAGTTTTTTAAAAATTAAATTCACAATATTCCCATTTTGGAACTCTATAGTATTGTGGATTCTTACTCATACTCTACAAATCTACTTGATTCTACTTAGACTTTGAGTCCATTACTTATTTTTATTTCATAAATAAAGGTGGTTCTTTTGCAGAGGTTGGGAAAGATCCTAGCCACATTGTACCAAAATAATTGCACTTGAACGTACAGAATTTTATGTCCTGTCATAATCCACTTGTACTTTGTGGAAGCTGAGATCTTTAGAACTCTGAAAAGAGTGGGAATGGTGAAGTGGAAGGAGCCCTGGATTTGAAGTTAAATAGATGGGAATTCTAGGTCTCTACTTCAGTTTACCATTATCTGCCATTGGACTCTTGAATAAATCTTGAGTCCGTTTTCTTTTGTGTAAAATGAAGGGTCTGAAGTAGTTCAGATTCCCAATTTTTTTAATCCACAGAATTGCCTACTTGGGGAAAAATTGATTTATGGCACAAGCAATTTAGTATTTTTAAGTATATGAGTTTTTAGGTTAATTTGCATGTGGTAAAATTCACCTATTCTGGTACACAATTACATGAGCTTTGGTAAAATGTTGTGTAACCACCATCAACATTGAAGAGAAAGAAGAGTTCCACTGTGCCCCCCAGTCTTCCTTATGCCTCTTTGTAATCATCCTGTCTTCTCACCCTCAGATCCAAGGGGGTTTTCCTGTCCTCATAGTTTTGCCTTTTCCAGAATGTCCTATAAATAGATTCATACACTATGCTGATTAGTATTTTGAGTCTGGTTTCTTATATTTAGCATAGCAGCAGTTTAATTTTAAGTAAAATTTGTTAATTTAAACAATAATAGTGGTCAGTGAGGGCATTTTGAAAACAAAAGTTGCCTTGGGATAACAACTGTTAACATTTTAGTTTATTGTTTCATAGTGTTGTTTTTTTTTTTTCTTTTTCAATGTGCAGGTGATTCTGATTTTCCTCTTTTTTTTCCCTTGCCCCCATATACACACACAGCTGTAAATGTTGTAAATCTCAGTAGAAGAATTTCAGAGTCCTGGGTTTAGTAGCCAGTGTCACCATTCCTTGGGGCAGTGTTCTGTAGACCTTTATTAAAAATTTTCTGGTGGAACTGAAACTGCATTTTACAAGTTAATTGGAATCAATGAAAAGCTGAAGATGTGACCTAAAATTAGGATCGTTTTTTTCTTCGGTAAAAACCCCAAAAAACAAAACACATAATATGTTTTGCATCTTGCCTTTTTTTTTTTAAACAAGTGGATCTATAGTTGTTAAAGAGATACAAATCTTGATACATTAATGGAAGATATGTTAATTAAGTACCTGATAGGGGATATAATTTTATATAAAAATTTGTGTTTATAGCCTTTTCTACCTAGAGTGAGACATCTTAGGGTTTATACTACTGGCCATTTAAGGAGCTTTTCTAAAAAAATATTTAAGATAGAATTTACATTTTATGATTGTTAGCGTATTTATAGAGTTGTGTAAACCTTATCACAACCTTACTTTAGAACATTTCCATTACCATCCAAAAAAAAAAAAAAACCTTATGCCCATTTGGAGTCATTAAAATGCTTTTTAACTGATTTATTATATAAATGGGCTTTGTAATTGCATTGCAACTTGCATAGCCATGGGCAGAATATCATTTAAATGGAAGTTGAAAGTAACCCCTCAATTCCTAGCTGATGTAAAGGAAAGTTTCCATGGTGTTCCAAGCAAATATGTAATCTCTAAGATGGCTGAATGAAATTTCAGGCCTTCTTTGTAAAAGAATTACTTTCAGAGCTCTACGATTTCTGCTTTTACTAATTGACTCCAAATTTCATTTTGTTTTTTAATTGTAAGTTTATTTATTTTGAGAGTGGTGGGGAGGGGCAGAAGAGAGGGAGAGAGAGAATCCCAAGCAGGCTTCCCACTGTCAGCACTGAGCCTGATGCAGGGCCTGAACTCCTGAACCTCGAGATACGACCTGAGCCAAAACCAAGAGTCAGTCGCTCAACGGACTGAGCCACCCAGGGATTCCTTGACTACAAATTTCAAAGGAATGCAGTGTTTCCAAAATTTCCCATTACTTTACCTTAATATTAAAATGAAGTTTGAGAGAGTAAATTAGGCAATAGGTTTATTAACATTAATAAATGTTGTAAAACCTATAGAACTTTAGTAAAGGAGTTTTCTGGGAGTGTACTGATCTTTCAAAGTTAGTTTAGCATATTGATTTCTTTGTGCAGATTAATAATTTGGGAAAAGATGGTGGCTACTTTTTTTTTTCTTTTTTTTTTTTTTTTTTTTTGAAGTTCATTTATATTTGAGGGAGAGGGGGAGAGAGCGCATCCCAAGCAAGCTCTGTGCTGACAGCACAGAGCCCAGTTTGGGGCTCAGTCTCACAAACTGAGATCATGACTTGAGTTGAAATCGATCAAGGGTCACATGCTAACCCACTGAGCCACTCAGGCTTCCTGGTGAGGGAAATTGTGTTAAATTAAAACCCTACATTTCCAGATATTTTAAAGATTTTTAGTTGTACCTTTTTTTATTATTAAATTTAATACATGTACAAATGGGGTATCTACACAGATGTGGAAATTCCAAAGATTGTCCTAGTTGTTTTCAATGTTTTAAAATGTCTTTTTAGGGGCGCTTGGGTGGCTCATAAGTGTCCCGACTTCGGCTCAGGTCATGATCTTATGGTCTGTGGGTTCGAGCCCCACATCGGGCTCTGTGCTGACAGCTCAGAGCCTGGAGCCTGTTTCAGATTCTGTGTCTCCCTCTCTCTCTGACCCTCCCCCATTCATGCTCTGTCTCTCCCTGTCTCATAGATAAACGTTAAAAAAAAAATGTCTTTTTATTAAAATGTAAAAGAACTAAGATTTAACTGGAAAGGCCACTTAATTTTTAAAAATTAAACTTAAATGCTGTCTGTAAAGTTTTGATAAAAGCAGTATGTAGGGGTGCCTTGGTGGCTCAGCTGGTTAAGTGGCTGACTCTTGATTTCAGCTCAGGTCATGATCTCCCTGTTGTGAGTTTGAGCCCTGAGTGGAGCTCTGCTTGGACAGCGCAGAGTCGGCTTGGGATTCTTTCCCTTTCTCTCTCTTCCTGTGTGTCTCTCCCTCCCTCTCTCTTTCTCTCTCTCAAAAATAAACATAAAAAAAGTAGCATGTAAGTATAAAAAACCTGAAAACAGAAAAGCAAAAACTGAAAAAATTTTATCTACCTAGAGATAAATCATCAAGGCCTTGGCTTTATGTATTAAGAGAAAACATATTCTTTTCCATTTTTCATGCACCTGTACATTTTCTGTAACATCAGATTCTTGTGTGGGTTATTTTAAATAATAGTTTACTACAAGTGCCTGTTATTTGCTGGATAGTCTATGAAGCTTATATGTATTTTCTGATTTTTTTTTTTTTGTCTCATAGTCTCCATGAGGCATGTGTTTTTATTCCCATTTTATATATTAGGAAACTGACAATAACCCATAACTTTGTCCAAGACTACACTGTAGCCGAAAAGAGATTTAAATCTAGGGCTTCTCACTTCCGGTGCCTAGTTTAGTGTGATATTAGAGGATCTTCAAAGGAAATCTCAGGGTAGTGAGCTTATAATGTATTTTAATTAGACAAGGCAGACACTTGATAATTCGAGAAGTGAGGTTTTACCACAGTGTTAAGGATGTAGCAAACTAGCTTTTTAAAATTTTTACGTTTTTTATTTTAGAGTGTGTGTGCATGGGTGGGGGGGAGGGGGCAGAAAGGGAGAGAGAACACCCCAAGCAGGGCAGGCTCCATGCTCAGCTTGGAGCCCCACGTGGAGTTTGATCGCACTACCCCAGGACATAAGATCTGAGCCCAAATCAAGAGTCAGATATTCAACCAACTGAGCCACACCCATGTGGCTCATTTTAAAAAAAATTTACTACTTTTTTTTTAAGCAATCTTTACACCTATTGTTGGGCTCAAACTCCTGACCCTGAGATCACCATGCTCTTCTGATGGAGCCAGCCAGGTGTCCCAAACTAGCTTTTTTTTTTTTTTTTTTTTTAAGTTTATCTTGAGATCTCAGAGTGTGCTAGCCTAGCGCAGGAGTGAGGGAGGGGCAGGGGGGTTGAGAGAGAATCCCAAGTAGGCTCCACACTGTCAGTGTGGATCCTGATGAGCTTGAACTCAAAAACCTTGAGATAGTGACCTGGGCTGAAGTCAGAGACCACCCAGGTGTGCCCCCCCCCCCCATTTTTTAAATGTATGTTTATTTTGAGAGAAAGAACTCCAGTGGGGGAAGGAGGGGGGGGGTAGAAAGAACCTCAAGCAGCCTCCACACTGCCAGTGCAGAGCTCAGTGTGGGGCTAGATCTCTTCACCAACCGTGAGCTTATGACCTGAGCCTAAATCAAGAGTTGGATGCTTAACCTACTGAGCCACCCAGGAGCTGCCCTCTTTTTTTAAATAGAAGAGCAATATTTGTTCCATGAGTGACTCCACTTCTTGTACTAGGTGGTTGTTAAGACCTTTTTTCTTTCTTTCATCTGCAGTATTAGGCAGTTAGATTTAACAGTTTATCAAGTGGTCTCTGCTAGGTTCATTTAGGTCTCATTTAGCTCCTAACAAAGCTACTGTTTATTGGCACTCAGGCTGTCCATCAGACTGCACAGGTACTTTTCATGAACTTATTTCATTTAGTCTTCTCAATCACAGTGAAGGGGAGATAATGTTATCAACACCTGAGGAAATGAGACCAAGTGAATCCAGGTCCATAAAATTAATAGACTGATTCATGGTTCCCACTGGTCTTTCAGACTTCATTAAAGTGTGATTTTTAAAAATACACATAATTTTATCACACATTAAAAAAACCCAAAATGTAACATTAAAAAAACCCCCAGAATTTACTATGGATGCTAATTTCTACAAGTTTGCTGTGCTACAGTACACAAGTTAATAAATTAGAAACATTCACCATCAGGAGCTTTAAAAATCTAACTGTAGTAGCCCTTCAAAAAGCTACAACCTGCATTTAAAAATTTTTTTTTTTTAACGTTTATTTAACGTTAAAAGAGAGAGATGGAGCATGAATGGGGGAGGGTGAGAGAGAGGGAGACACAGAATCCGAAACAGGTTCCAGGCTCTGAGCCATCAGCACAGAGCCCGACGTGGGGCTCGAACTCACGGACCGCGAGATCATGACCTGAGCCGGCCGCTCAGTCGGCCGCTTAACCGACTGAACCACCCAGGCGCCCCTACAACCTGCATTTTAAAAAATATTTTCTCTACAAAGAATGTTATCAGCTGTATAACAATCTGTACAGCTTTTATTGAGCTGCACTTGAGTTCACATTCTTAGAACAGTCGGCTGAGTACACACCCACTCTACACACATCATTACAGGATAGCCAGTTATTCTTTTTTTTTCCTCTTCATCTTCATTTTCTTCCTCTTCATCATCTTTGAGCCTGTTGGCCTGCCAGGGCCTTTCTTTCTTTTCTGCCTCAAAGTGTGATTTTTTTAAAAGTACAAATATATAGCTTAAGAAACTATCATTAATTAGATACAGTTACTAACAAGCTATTAATACATATTAATACAGTTGGAGTCCGGAACTAATTGAGAGGATTCCTGGAGAAATGATTCGATCTGCGCCTTCACATTACAAAAATTTCTTTTCAATATGATAGCCATAAGCCACAGGGCTGAAGTATGTTAGTGCGAATTGAGATGTGCTTTAATTGTAAAATCTATATTGAATTTCAAAGAGTATGAAAAAAAGAAGGTAGGACATCACAATTTTAGAATCTTGATTACATGTAAAAATAGTATTTTGGATATATTGGGGTAAATTTGAAGTTAATTTTGCCTGGTTTTTTTTTTTTTAACTTTAGTATGGTTACTAGAATCTTTAGATATTTGCCTCAGATTATAATTTATGCTAGACAGTTATGATTTAAATATACTTTCCTCTCCTGGCTTTACATTATTCCTTGTATGAAGTATCTTGGGAAATATTTGAAATGCTTCCTATATGCATATAAAGTTGACCTTTTAACAACATGGGTTTGAACTGTGTGTGTCCACTTACATATGTAAATATTTTTGTTGTGATTTTCTTAACATTTTTCTCTAGCTTTACTGTAACAAGAGTATATATAACATAAAACGTATTAATAGACTAATTGGTAAGGCTTTTGGTCAATAGTAGTCTATTAGTATTAAGTTTGGGGGAATCAGATAATACACATGGTGGGTACCCCTATCTCTTGGTTGTTCAAGGGCCAACTGCATGAAACTTACTATTCACATTTTCTTATTCACATTCAAATTTTCTTACGACGTGGCACCTCTGGGTAATCTGGCCACATAGTGTTGAATATTAAAAGGCTTTAGAACATTCTTTGGTGGATGTTTAGGCAATAATAGATTTTTGATAGCCCTGTTAAATTTCCTAGTACCAAGTCTTAAATACCTTGAGCAAAACAAAATGAAGCAACACAAAGGGTTGCTTTGTTGATCTGAATGTGTATATTTAAATGTACAATTCTTAGGGGTCTGAATGTGTATATTTAAATGTACAATTCTTTGGGGCGCCTGGGTGGCTCAGTAGGTTAAGCCTCCAGCTTCCGCTCAGGTCATGAACTCATGGTTCGTGGGTTCAAGCCCCACCTCTGGTTCTGTGCTGATAGCTCAGAACCTGGAGCCTGCTTCAGATGCTTTGTCTCCCTCCTTCTCTGTCCCTCCCCTGCTTGCACTCTCTCTCTCTCTGTCTCAAAAATAAATAAACATTAACAAAATTTTTTTAAATGTAGAATTATTTTATTTGTCCTTATATTAAAAGATGCTGAAAGCTGTGGCAAAATTTGGCCAACATTAAATCTCAGTTAATTATCAGTTGTTTTAACTTGTCTCCTTTAAGCCCCAGCATTTTTTGCTTAGCCTTTTTGGGAGAATGAGTAGCAGTCTCCCCCAGTAATAATTTATGAAGTTTGTAGTTATTGTTGGCAGAAGCACATGCATTCCTTGTGATCTCTTCAGGGTCAAGAATTTCTCTCAGGCTTCTGTATCTCCACCTTTCTTAACATTAGCTAATTAATAATAGTAAAACTTTTCTTCTTTCTTTCCCGTTTTGTAACCTTTTGCTTTTATAGTTTTTCAGGTGGTAGGATATTTTCAAGTCTTAAATTTTCCAGTGACTTGAGAATGTGTATTTAGTACATAGTAGACCTTCCTTATGTGTTTGTTGAATGAACAAGTGATTCAGTCATTCTTGGCTTCAAGACATTCTTTGATTTGTTTTTAAACTTAGGCAATATAATAGCATATACACAAAATTGACTTCATCATTTCTGATTTTGATTCTTCAACTTAAAATTTTTTGGGGGGGAGGCATCTGGTTAGCTTTGAAGAGCATGCAATTCTTGATATCAGGGTCTTGAGTTAAAGCCCCATGTTGGGTGTAGAGATTACTTGACTATTAAAACTTTTTTTTTTTTAACGTTTATTTATTTTTGAGACAGAGACAGAGCATGAACGGGGGAGGGGCAGAGAGAGAGGGAGACAGAATCGGAAGCAGGCTCCAGGCTCTGAGCCATCAGCCCAGAGCCCGATGCGGGGCTCGAACTCACGGACTGCGAGATCGTGACCCGGGCCGAAGTCGGACGCTCAACCAACTGAGCCATCCAGGCGCCCCGAATATTAAACTTTTTTAAGGCTTACGTATTGATCCTTGTTGAGTTCTGATGTTATCACTGAATTTTATGGATACATAGAACTATAGGGAACTTCAACTCTTTGCAACTGGAAAGGTCACAATAGTTTTGGGTGGCCATGTGGAACCAGTAAGTGATTCCATTTTCTTTTCTTTTTTTATTTTTTTTTCATTTATTTATTTTTTGAGAGACCTAGAGAGACAGAGCCCAAGTTGGGGAGGGGCAGAGAGAGGAGACACAGAATCCAATGCAGGCTGCAGGCTCTGAGCTGTCAGCACAGAGCCCGGTGCTGGACTCGAACTCACAAATCATGAGATCGCGACCTGAGCCGAAGTCGGATGCTTAACTGAGCCACGCAGGTGCCTCAAGTAATTCCATTTTCAAGGAGAACTGTTGGGTATTATAAATTTGTGAAATTAACAATCCAAGAACATTGTGGTATGTAAGCATTAGTAGGTATTTATGCATCCTTAGGAAATTCTCATATTGTCATTTTTTAAAATTTTTATTTTTTTTAAGATTTATTTTTTTTAGTTTTTTTTTTTTTTAATGTTTATTTTTGAGAGAGGGAGTCAGAGCATGAATAGAGGATGGGCAGATAGAGAGGGAGACACAGAATCCAAAGCAGGCTCCAGGCTCCAAGCTGTCAGCACAGAACCCAACACGGGGCTCGAACTCAGAAACCACGAGATCGCAACCTGAGCCAAAGTCATTGAGCCACCCAGGTGCCTCATTGTCATTTTTTTTTTTTTTTTTTTTTTTTATTCAGAACTCTTAAGTGCTCAATACTAAGGAATGCTGGAGGTTTACCTGAAATAATTTTTTCCATGGTAAAATTTACCCCATTATCCAATAATTTAATGTATAACGTATTTAGTAAATTTGCAGACTTTTATCTGTAGAACATGTATCCATTGATTTGAAATGATGTCCATTTCTAGATTTAGTTATGTAGGTTTAAAAAAAAAAAACATTTTTTTTATGTTTAATTTTGAGAGAGTGAGAGTGAGAGCCGGGGAGGGGCAGAGAGAGAGGGAGACACAGAATCTGAAGCAGGCTCCAGGCTCTCAGCTGTCAGCACAGACCCTGATGTGGGGCTTGAACCCTCGAACTGTGAGGTTATGACCTGAGCTGAAGTCGGGCACTTAACCAAATGAGTCACCCCGATGCCCCTTCAAAAAAATACTGTTTGAAGTTAAATTTGATTGCAGTATCAGTCTTGAATGGTTATGCCTGATACTGGAATCAAATTACAATTCAGATCTTTTAGGTGTTGTAAGCATCAAACTAGTTTGTTAATTAGAATGCAGAATTGAGATCTCTAGAGATGGAAAAATTAAAAAGGTGTATAAATGTGCTGTATGGAAAAAGTGCTGGTTGACAAGTGTTTTAAGATATGTTTCAACTCTTTAAAGAATATTTATACATATGTATACATATACATATGTATAATTATACACCCATGCATTAAGTATTCATGAACTTGCTTTAAGTTTTTTTCCTTGCTTCCATTTGCCACTTAATCTCCTCTCATTCACACTCCATTTTAGGTAGCATAACCGGAGCGTATCGTACTAGATTTTTCTCTACTCCTATAATGGTGCATAGATAAATATCCATACACGAATGTAGGTTTGTTTTTTTTGTTTTGTTTTGTTTTGTTTTGTTTTTAGTATTGCTCTATGTAAGTATGATCTATTTTGGCTGTTTTCACTTGGAGTGTAATTTATTTTTAAATGGTCATATAATGTTCCATGGCAAGAATTATGAAATCCAGCCATTCCCCAGTTAATAGACACTCACTTTGTTCTCACATTTTTGCTACTCCACATGTTTCCATTGGATAAGTTTCAAAGAATGGGATAGCTTGGTGGAAGAGAGCTTTTTTAACTTTAATAAATGTTAACATTACTTGCCACAGGGCTTGACCCTTTGTATTTCCTCTGTCAGTAAATGTAAATGCTTTTCATTACATCCTTGCCAGAAAATTGGTTCTATAATCTTTAATTTTGGCCAGTCTCTGTTGGACCTAAAGGATTATCATATTGGAACTTTGATTTGCAGATTTCTATGTGAGAATTTTAATGTTTTGTTGGCCATTTGGATCTGCTTTTCTGTAAATTGTTCGATGTTTGCCCATATTCCTGTTGTGCCTTTTGTCACTTTTTGAGATCTGTTAGGATTCATTTATTGTTAAGAGTGTCCCCTTCTCATTTAATTCTTGTTGACTTTTTGGTATCTCTGGGTTGTAGAGAAGTTTTATGTTTTACATACTGAACTATTTTTTTCCTCGACAGAAACCAGAGTTTCTAGTCCTGGCTAAACACAGCCTGTGTCAGGTTTATACATATAATTTCCTAAATTCTTTTGTGGTGTTTTCATTTATTTTATCTTAATTATAAGACTTATGTTTGAATATTCATAGGCAAATGTGTTAGTACCATGTATTAAAAAATCATCTGTTGTTTTAAAGGTTTTTTGTTTTGTTTTTGCATGTGTGGGAATTATGAGGAGGATGTCCAGCATCCAGGAGAGCTGGGTCTCATTCAGGGTTGATAGAACATCCTGAGAATTGCTGCAGAAAGTCTTCTGGAGTGCTCTGGGAAGACCGTAACGAGTCCTTGAAGGAGGATGTGTGACATGTTTTTGGCAAAAATGCAGCCACCTAGGAGTCTTACCCTTACCTTACTGCCCTGGGCCCTCTTGTTTTACCAATCACATAGTAAGTAGTGTATCTGCGACCCAGTCTTTAACAGCTAAAGCACTGGGGGCACCTGGCTGGCTCAGTCGGAAGAGCATAGGACTCTTGGTCTCAGGGTCGTGAGTTCAAGTCCCATGTTGGGTGTAGAGATTACTTAGAAATAAAAAAATCTTAAAAAAACAAACCCAAAACAGTGAAACCATTGCACTCTAGTCTTTTTAGCAAGAATGTTTTCCCCCTTCCTTAATGAGGTCTTTTTATATCTGTTACCTGAATATATAGTCCAGAAACATAAAATGTTTAAATGTGAACTATTATATTACTTGACATAAAAGCACTGGGAGGAAGGTTTTTAGATGGTATTTTTTTAGGGAGAGGAGTAGTTTTAAGTACTTCTGGCACACCTTTGAGTGCGTGGGAATACCTTGATTTAAGAAGCTTTGATTCCTTCAGCTTACAAATTGAGACATAAAAAATTACTTAGGTGATGACCTGTATTTGGGAACCTATTATCTAAGTCAGTTATAATCTGATAGAGTTTCTCATCTGAATTATATAGAAGCACTATTTTCTTTAATTTTTCCGAGGTTAGTGCATAGCTTGTACCATTCTAGATGCATGGGAGAGAAGTTCATCACACATGGTAATGCTTAGTGAATGGATTGTATGTATTCTCTTAATACCCTGGTTGAGAAATACTGTGTGCTATATTCAGTTGCCTTATTTTTACCCTTGTAAAACGGATCATAACATGTAGAGTGCAGAGCAGGACAAGAGATGATTCTGATTGTTGACATGTTGGTTTGAGGTAGGAGAGTGAGCTAGCAGCAGAGATGACCTGTACAGTTGAAATTGGGGTTTAGAGTCCAAGGAATAGGTTACTTTTCTGTACACAGATTTGGTAAGTTCGTGGGAGATATGTACAATTTCATTGTATCTAAAGTGGTATCAGTTCTAAGTGGCATTAAGAAATATTGCCAGTTAATCTTAGTGGATGTTGATGTTTATTGGAAGATTATTTATTAAGGTTTATTTATTTTGAGAGAGTGGGGGAGAGGCAGAGAATTCCAAGCAGGCTCTGCGCTGTCAGTGTAGAGCCCCGTGCATGGCTTGAACTCATGAAACGTGAGATCATGAACTGAGCCGAAATCAAGAGTTGGACACTTAACTGAGCCACCAGGCACCCCTTTATTTATTTTTCAGTATTTTATTTTTTAAGTAATCTCTGCACTTAACGTGGAGCTCAAACTTACAACCCCGAAAGAGTTGCATGCTCAAGACTGAGTGGGCCAGGGGCTCCTGAAGGGTTTCTTCAACATTTGAATGCATAAAATGGAAGGAGTAAGCAAATTAAATTGGTTAAAGTATCTTCACATTCAGGTGGTTGTGTTTCTACTTACAGTATCTTCCTCAGTGCCAAAGAGAGCATTGATGTTGCAAGCATACTTTAAAAAGAACTCTCCTGTATTAACTCCAGGATTTTCTTGCAAGAATTTTCGTCCACTCTGTAAGTTTTGGTGCTGGTGTTTTCTTGATTTTATCAGAAGGTGTCAACAGAACTACCTTCTGGTAAGAAACCTTAATCCTTGCTTTTGTTGGTTTGCTGAATGAAATGCCAAGAGGTTGCAGTCAAGTGCCACAGAAAATTGCAGGCAAACCGAGTTTGAGGGTGTTCAGTGACATTTATATCCTGGCTGCCATGTGGCTATCTGCTGTTCTCTTAAGATGCCATCAATTTTAAGATGTATCCTGATTTCAGAGAGATTAAATTAGAAGTGAAGAGCTAGGAAGGTAGACTGGGGCCAGACAATCAGTAAATAAGTAGGTAATTGATCGAGGGATAACAAGTGATCATCAAATCCATGGGGGTAGTTTTTGGGGGTGGTGGTGGCAGAGGAAGACCTGAGGTGAATTTTTATATGCTGTCAACTTTTCCTTTCTCATGGGTTTTGTTTTCATAATCCTATTTATGCACAGCAGTAACTTTTACTGATGTAGCTGGGGAAATGGAGAGTTAGCACAGAGGAAACAAAGGATCTAAGAAACTGAGCCCAGTGCCTTTAATACATAATTTTTTAATCCACTTAATTTTTAGAAATACAGTATTTTGTCACAAATTTGCTTATAATTAAGCCATCAGCTGTGATGTTTTAACACATTGGAAAAGGCATCCAGAAATACAGAATTAAAAAATTTTTTTTTTAATTTTGGGAGAGCCCCAGTTGGGGGGGGGGTGGGGCACAGAGACAGGAGCCAGAGGATCTAAAGCGGGCTCTGTGCTAACAGGCTGACAGTAACGAACCTGATGTGGAGCCATCCAGTTGCCCCTAGAAGATGAGTTTTTAAATTCAGCATTTACAGCCTCCTATGGAGTGAATTTGGGGGCTGCGTGCATGTGGTTTCAGCTTCCCTTTTGCAAAAATGAAGGATCTGGAAGGGCTATAAAAGAAAAATACATTTTTTTTTTAGGTAAACTTTACGCCCAATGTGTGGCTTGAACTCAAGGTTCCAAGGTCCAGGTGTGCTCTACTACTGAGCCAGTTAGGCGCCCTGGTAGAAATTTTATCTTCAGGATTATTAGTTAACTTTTCCACAGACAGGGTCCCTGATTCATCTGTCCTGATATTTGACTATATTTATAATCTCATTCTTCCCATTCCTGAAGTAATTCATACCATGTTTTTTTCTGTTTAATCAGTAGGATTCACCCCCTACACCCTCCCATGACTACCTTCATCAAGTTGAAAACTTTTTCAGCTGTAGTGTTTTCTGCCTTTTAGGTAGATAATTCTGTGCACCTTGTTCTTTCCACAGACAATTTACGCTCTCACCTCAAAATTGCTAAATACATTATGCAAATATTAAAAAAAATGAGGTTACTGTTTATATTCTGATAAGGGAGGATCTGCAAGATAGAAAGGAGAAAAGGGAAGTTCATAGGAATTGACAGTAAACATAAGATTTTAAAGAGGATTTGTATATTATTGAAATTACAACTTTTTCTGTGATTACCCCTTCATATAGTTCATACCCATTGTTACTTTTGCTTATTAGCTTTGTTCAGCTTTTAGCTCACTTGACACTTATAAATTGGGAATTTAACTCTGCTGTGTTCCATCCTCTTCTACTCTTTTCATGTGATGATTGTTTACCTATTTTAGCTTTTAGGTATTATAAACTTGTCAAACTTTTTGTGGCTTTTGGGTTTTGTTTATTTGGTTAGAAAGGCCTTCCTTACTCTGAAGTTAAAAGTAACTTGTGGTTTGGGATCTTTATTGATTTAAAACACTTTGAGTCTTTCATCCATTCCATTTTTGGTGAAAACATCAATTTCATTTTTTTTCCAATAATTATCCAGGTGTCCCAGTACCATTTAAAAACAATCCATTCCTCCAATTGTAATTTCCTAAGTGACTTGGACCTTTCTGGAATCCGTTTTCCTTTAAAATGTGTTTTCTTTTGTCTTGGTTATTGTAGCTTTAAAATAAGCTTTACTATTTGGTAGGCATAGGGGTGCCTGGCTGGCTGAGTCCACAGAACATCTGACTTTTGATCTTGGTTGTGAGTTTGATGAGCCCCACGTTGGGTGTAGTGATTACTTAAAACTTAAAATATTTGATTGGGATAGTGTGTTATCTTTACTTCCTACTCCCACTTGTTTCCTTTTTGAGTGTTTCCTTTCTTTCTTTTTTTTAAACAGACTTTGGTGTAATTTTATTAATATTAGCCCCTTTTCCCCCAATGGAATCATCAACTCTCAGTATTTTAGTGGGGTCTCATAGAAGGGCATATTGAAAATTTTACAATATCAAGATCTCCTATCAAAGAATGTGATAGGATTTACATTTTCCTGAGTATTCTAGTTATGTTCATTAGTTGAATTTCAAATTTCTGTACATAGGTCCTGTACATTTATGTTGTTTTAACTGTGGAGGCATACCTAAGATTATATTTTTTCATTGCTACTGCTATTAGAATTTTTTTGTCTGTTTTATTTTCCAGCTGTTTTTTGCTTTAATGCTTGAATTGTTGAAATTTAAAGAAAAATTTATTTTTGAAAAATACTTTTGAAAATACTTTTGAAAAATCACTTCAGGCACTTCTATAGCTCAGGGATTCTTGCTGTTCATCGTGTCCCTTATCTCAATTTTATACATGGTTCATGACATTCTTAGGTTTTTACTATGTAATGTTCTATTTGTTGTTTTACTATGTAATGTTCTATTTGTTGTTGGGGATAGCATTTTAAAGATACATATGTTTTTAATTTTTTTAAGTTTTTTTTTTTTTTTTTTTAAGTTTATTTTGAGAGTGAGAGAGAGTGAGCAAGCATGAACAAGGGAAGGGCGGAGAGAGAGAATCCCAGGCAGGCTCTGCGCTGACAGTGTCCTGAAATAGGCTTCGAATTCAAAAACATCATGACCTGAGCTGAAATCAAGAGTTGGATGGTTAACCGACTGAGCCACCCAAGTGCCCCTAAAGATATTTCATCACATTTTAGATGTGGTATACTGCCTTGTTGCTTATTAATGCTATTTTAAATTACAGTTAATAGTGTTACATACAATCATATAAAGAGACCATTTTGTAATGATGAATCTTCCATGTTTGCATATCTATGGGAAGAAAAGAAAGAAATCTCAAAGGTTTTGTTCTGAGAAATATGGGTCCTGGGCCAGATGAATAGTGAATAGGAAGAGAGAAACAAATCCCCAAAGGTTGGACTAGAATACAAGGTGGACAGAAGTTGTGAAGACTTAGTCATAAAGGCCCCTACTGCTTTGTGCAGAGAAATGTGACCTTTGTAATTCAGTGTCCCCTGACTCCCAAGATTTTGGCAAAGACCCAACCCTGCCATTTTGGGTCTTGAGTGTATAGGGACCTAGCATCATCATTCTGGTGACTTTGAATGTACAGAAATAATTTCAGGAGTGTGGACTGAGTCCTGAATTAAATGGACAAAGTTTCATAGAGATCTGGCCATTAGAGGTACCTTATCCTTAGAATCTAGAGTTTGGGGATTAGAACATGTTTCCTAACTGTTCATCACAGCCCAAATACATTTTAAGAACCGGGTTTTAAATTCTTTTTTTTTTTTTTTTTTTTTTAACCGGTTTATTTTGAGTGAAAGAGAGCCAGTAGGGGAGGGACAGAAAGAGGGAGAGAGAGAATCCCAAGCAGGCTCCTTGCCAGACTCGGGGCTCAATCTCATAAACAGGAGATCAGTGACCTGAGCCGATCAGTGACCTGAACTGAAATCCAGAGTAGGATGTAACTGACTGAGCCACCCAGGTACCTCCTGGGTGTCCAATTCTTAATCTGCTTAATCTCATGATTGAGGGGTATTAAGTAATTAGAATAGGTGTCTAGAGTTGTATTTTCTCTTAAAGTTTGTGGAAAATGTGCATCCAAATAAAGCTGGTGTTGGTGATGGAAGTAAAGGGGATGGGGCTGGAAAGAGATGAATAAGCATTGAATTTTAGATAGGATAAAAAAAGATTTTTACTGTAACGAAGGGTAGAATTTCCCCAGTGGCTTGAAGTTCTTATTTGAACGAATTCACTGTGTAAACTATACAGAAATCTTAAGGGTTACTTAGTGAAACATTCTAGACTCTGAAAGTGGTTTGTGAAGGACCAGAAAACTAGTGAAAGTTGGAAATATGACTCATTTCTGATGGCAAGATGTGTTTTATTGTCATATTCGTGAACTTGGAAATTTTCAGTTTCTGAAGTATTCCTTACAGATGTTATGGGTATTAATAAAGAGGTTTGTTGGTAATGTAACTATGAAAGTGATGACCAAAATTATTGCTGAAAGTGGATGTGTGGCTGAACCTACTAGAAATAAAGAAACTGGCTAGGCTGTCATTATAGCATGGTCAGATAATCAGAAGTGGAATGTTAGCTCTTAATATTAATTAATTAATTAATTTATTTATTTATGTTTATTTTTGAGAGAGAGAGAGACAGAGCGTGAGCAGGGGAGGGGCAGAGAGAGAGGGAGACAGAATCTGAAGCAGGCTCCAGACTCTGAGTTGTCATCACAGAACCCGATGTGGGGCTTGAACTCAGACTGAGATCGTGACCTGAGCCAAAGTCGACGCTTAACCGACTGAGCCACCCAGGCGCCCCTAGCTCTTAATTTTTAACTTTGAGGAAGAAAGGAATAAAAAGATCTCCAGAATTGCATGGCTGGAGCTTCTATAACACTCTTAAAAGGAATGTATTCTGAATTTTAGGCCTCATATGAGGATATTTGCATTGAAATGTCCCAAAGTACACAAAGCAGGTAATAGACGTTTGAAGCTGGAGTGAGAATCAGGGCCAAATACAAAATGATGCAGTTAATTGAGTAGCAAACGTGAGAAGAGTGCACTGACCTTAGATTTATTAGTTACCTACATTCTGTGATAGGTGAGTCTGCATTATTAAGGAAAATGTTTTTGTATTAAGCCACATCTGTTACTCTCTCCTTTTTAAAGAATTTCTGTCTGTAGTTCCAAAAGTTTTCTGTAGTACTGATCTTCTTGCTTTTCGGTTTTTCCACTGCCAGTTTGTTTCAGTGTTGGGTTTGCTAATTTGCTTAGAATTATGTCTGATGTAGTAAGTATTCAATGTTAGTAATTGTTGGTTTGATTTTAAATAACTGACATTTCCTCTTCTGTTTTGTAAATTTCTAAAGTTTTGTTGTAATGTTTTCTCTTTATTGTCTTTATTGTGTCAGTTTACGCGTTAAAATTCCTTTAGTACTATTTAATGGACTTTGGGAGGAAGATGAGGTCAACAGGATATGTTCATTCCTGCTTTGCTTTAAGCAGGTACTGCAAGTGTGTTCTTTATTTAGCTAGTTTTTTAGTGGACATTATGGAGTTTAGTGTGATAAAAATGTTTTAGAAAATTATTTACTGAATACCTTGTGGTTCAAAGTGTGTGTGTAAGCATTTGACTAAGGCTGAGAACTTTGCAGTTCTGTGTGACAGTAATATAAAGTATCATTTAATGTCAGTTGTAATCATACAAGTGCCAAGGACTGCTTTCCCAAGGTGTACAGTCGTGGAGCAAGCGCTTGAACCATTATTCTACACCTAAGTCCTTTGCTTTCTTGAATGTCCTCGGACAGTTTCTTTCAGTTGCATCAGTCAGATGACGATAGATTAAAAATACTCAACTAGAAAATGACTCCTGATTTTTATTAAGAATCTTTATATTCATCCCCAAATGGTTTTGCAACAATGTATTTACTGTAGCCCCCTGTTTTTTTTTTTTTTTAAGTGAAGGAAGATGGGAAGTTAGGAAAAAATGAGATTAATATTAATGGGAGATTAGTATTCAGAATGAAGTCATGCTTTTTACTAACAGTTGATTATAATTTAATATTTATAATCATAATTTCACCAAGTACTATGGTGACTATTAAATGTTTTAAATTCTCATAATTCCATTCTGTGCCCCAAATGGGGCTTGAACTCATGACCCTGAGATCAAGAGTCACATGCTCTACTGACAGAGCCAGCAAGGCACCCCAGTATAACCTTTGATTGAATATTGATATGCTTTTGATAATGTTTTTGTTTTTCACAGGGATTTATCAAAGATGTTCATGAAGACTCCCTCACAGTTGTTTTTGAGAACAAGTAAGTTATTTTTTTTAAATCGATACAGACCTTGATTTTAACGATTGGTTGTGCTAAACTGGTGTTTGCTTTTGGATATTCCTGTTGCCAGTGAAAGTGATTTTGCTCTTGGGTGGGGATCTTTGGTTGTTTGATCATCTTATCCGTTCAAGTAATTCTAGTTTTGGTGACTTTTCACCATTTTTCTGTCCACAGTGTACTTGTCACTTTTTCATGACTTTCTTTTTTTTTCCAAAACAGGTGAACAGGAATCCGTATTTTTTGTAAAAATAGGTGGCACAAATGGGATTATGCAATGCTTAATTCTTAAAATCCAAGAATGTTGAAATGATGTAGAAGGCCTTTCACATGGCTACTGGTAGTCAGAGTTGAGTATTGGGCTGCTTTTAATTTAAGCTGGATATTAATAAGGAGTAATAATCAGTTTTATAACTGTTGTAAGATCTAGGTCATGTAGTTTTAAAACTTGGTTAGGAAGAGCTATAAAGGAGCATTGTATAATTAAAGGTCAGAAAAGAAATCTTCAACTTCCACTTTTTAAAAGGTAGCTGCCCAGCAGCTGTTATCATGTAGAAACAAGTGTTGGAATGATTTCTGCCTTTAGCAGCTGCCATTTAGACTGTAATGGTGAAAAGAAAGCACTCAAAAATATTCCTTATCTCCTGATGTTTTGCACAGCATTTGCACCTGGAAGCTATAGGAATTCATGTGCTGATGTACCTCCCAGGCATATGAATGACGTATTAGAACTTAGAGTAGGAATATCCACACAAAAAATGTGAGTTAAGCAACAGCTAAATTTTTAGTTTGAGAGAGCACACGTGCGTGTGTGCAAGTCAGAGGGGCAGAGAGAGGGGGGGAAAGCGAGAATCCCAAGCAGGCTCCACTCCCTCAGCCTGGGGGTTGAACTAATGAACTGTGAGATCATGACCTGAGCCCAAATCAAGACTCAGACACTTAACGGATTGAGCCACCCAGGCACCTCCTAAATTTGTTCTAATACAGTATTTGCTACAAAGATTGAAAGTAAACTTTACCCAGGTTTTAAGATTGTTGTATGAATTCATTGCAGAAAACATAAATTCTGTGTAAGAAAATCTTTTATAATTCAGGCATGACAAATAATTGAGTAATTTTCTGTGTTTCTGTGAACATGTACACATTATGCAGCTAATATTTTATAATCTCTGAAATTCTGTTCCTTGATAGATCATTTACTTGTAAAATTGAGAGAAGTTGATTGCACTGCCGTTTATCGGCAGCAGTGTAGATGTGACATTATTTTGAGTCTAAATTACTACTATGAACTTAGCCTATTTCATTTTTAGGATAACGTATGTATTCCCTTAGGATGAGTAATTTGGATGGTGATACATAATTACTATTAATGTTAATTTAGAAACTTCAACAGTCTTGCAAAGTCTGTTTTACCTCAACAAACTCATTACTTGGGAAAATAATATGAACGAAGCTTGTGCTAAATGATTAACTTGAAAAATATACACCTCTAAGCATAGACTGTATAGTTTCCATATTAGGGGCTTATAGAATAATCTATTCTAAAATTGTTAATTATTTTTCTGATCCTTCAGCTGGCAGCCAGAACGCCAGGTTCCATTTAATGAAGTTAGATTACCACCACCGCCTGATATAAAAAAAGAAATCAGTGAAGGAGACGAAGTAGAGGTACGTATTTTAAGTTTTATTTTCTTGTGCTTTTTTTTTGTTTTGTTTTAAATATCCTTGTAGGAAAGTCTCTTTAGCTGATAGAGAATAAATATAATTCCTCTTCTCTATTCTTCGTATTGTTAATTGGCTGTGTAATATAGTAGTGCTTAAGTTTTGGAACCAGAACAGGGATTCATTGTCTCAGCTTTACCATTTTTACCTTTGTGGCCTTAATTTTTTTTTACCACTAAAATGAAAATAATTTGGGAATTAAACATGGTAGTACATTTGTATTGGTTTGTATAAAATCTGACACAACTGTGTGGTGTTGGTTGCTGTTTTCCTTCTTTTTGCTAATTACTTGAAAATTCTCTTGTGCTTTTTTTTTTTTTAAGTGTCTTTGTAATAGGTATCCTTTAATATGGTGAACGTTAATATCGTTGATACATAACTGTGAAATTTTGTATTTAGCATATTGCTTTGTTGAATATTTTAGAAATGTCCAGAAAATTTTAAAAGTACAGAAAAACACAAAGGACTAAACAGGAATTGCTGCTGAGAGAACAAAACTGCCGTTAACCATTTTTGTCATTCCCAGGCTCGCTCTCACCTATTCTTAAAAATAAAAGTGGGATCATATAGTATTGCTTCTTTGTATATAGCTTTTTTTTTTTTTTTTTACACTTAGTAGATTTTAGATGTCTGTCTGAAGTATGTTTGTGTTGGTTAATATGCCTGATGTTATGTAAAATGAAACTTGGAAATACTTGTCAAATAGAGGTGTTACGAGTTTGTTGGAGATAGAAATTTGTGATTTTCAAGAAATTGACATAATTCCTTCAAGTGCTCTAATACGCTGAATATATTTCTCACAGGGAGTTGGTTTGATAATACTGAAAGAATTTTCAGGTTTCCTTTGTACCTAGTTTATGTAGGGCGGGGGTAGGGAAACCAGAGGTATAGGAGAACCTATACAGATGAAATAGCTGTCTAAATGTTTTTATAAGCACTTACCAGTACCTACTCTGTGCCAGACAATGGTCTGAGCACTTTGCACATGAATTCATTTAGTTATTTGCCTTTTTTTCCTGTAATTTTTAATGGTAAATTTTGAGTTCCCATTAACTGTAGGTGTTATATACCAGGAAACCAAAGAATTATGGCACTCCTGACAGCCTGAAAGCATTTCCATTCTAATATTCAGCCTAGATTTTAATTACTTGCTCTAAGTTTGTGGGGGCACTCTTGTTTTTGGTAAATCAAGGCATGTTGTAACTTAATTGTGTCTGGGCACCATGAGCCTGCTCCCTAATGGTATAATGGTATAGGTTTCACTTCACTCACTTTTTTCTTTTATAGTTCACTTCCACCAAAAGTGGGTACTAAGAACTTTTTTATAAGGAGATCTGTAATTGTAGTCTTGGTGTGTGTATTTGTGTCCTTTAGGGAAATGTCATAGATGGTATGGGATAACACAGGGAAACAAAGTGGCAAAGTGATTGCTAAAAATTAAGGAATGTGAAGTAGGTTACTGGTGGGTAGTACTATGAACTGGTAGTGGTGATGCTGCTAATTACTACTGTACCTGTTCGCTTGGACTTCAGTGAAAAAATGTTTTTCTCAATACTGTATCCTTTCCTAATTATCCATCCCTAATTAGGAATGGTAAAAGAGCTTGATTTATTTTCAGTTTTCAAATTTTATTTCTGTTTTAGAAGTTCTTCCTTCTGGAATTCTGGTAATTAGGAAAAGCAAGGAATGACTTCATTTTTCGAAATGTTCTAGAATTAGGAATGTGTGGTGGTTGATTCTGAGATTAGTGCTTTTCATACGTTTTAAATTGTTGGTCAGATACTCATTGATAGTGTAAAGGCTCAGATTTAAGGAAAAACTTGGTGGTGTGCTCACAATGTTGTTACATTGCGCTTTCCCCCGTCTCAGACTTAAAAGTTCCTATCCAGTTCCTGGACGTCTTTTTGGCTTGCCTCCCCAGCAGTATACAAAATACTGGTGTAGGAGATGGAATGAATTGGAAATTGATGATTGCAGAGTATTTTATTTCACATTGTGTTTTATGGTTCAGTTGGTGAAATTTGCTCCTTAAATTGTGAGACTCATTATCTGAAATTAAGATGTTCTTGTCATTTTTTCCACTTTTGAAAAATTCGAAAATTTATGTAAAGTTAAAATTGATATTCTACCCATGGATTTATTGGCTCCCCCCCCCTTTTTTTTTTTGCTATCATTAGTTAGGAATCTGTCTACATGACCTGGAATGTTTAGGAATTGTGGTTATTGGTGCTTTATATTTTGAACCAATTTTTTGAAAACTCCACTGTTTTTTTTAATTTTTAATTAAAAAAATTTTAATTTTAGTGTAGTTAACATACAGTGTTACATTAGTTTAGGTGTACAATATAGTGATTGAATAGTTCCATGTATTACTTGGTGCTCATCAAGATGAGTGTACTCTTTATTCCTTTCACCTATTTCACCCATCCCCTCTGGTAACCATCTGTTCTCTATAAGAATTTGTGTTTTGGTTTATCCTCCTTTTTTTTTCTTTCTTTTGTTTTATTCCACATATGAGTGAAATGATACGGCATTTGTCTTTCTCTGACTGGCTTATTTTGCTTAATGTTATACCCTTTACCTTCGTCCATGTCACTGTAAATGGCAAGATTTCATTCTTTTTGTGGCTGAATTGTATTCCATTGTATATGTTCTGTGTGTGTGTACTACGTCTTCTTTATTCATCAGTTGATGCACATTTAGTTTGATGTACATTTTGATGCTTCCATAGTTTGACTATTGTAAATAATGCTGCAGTCAACATAAGGGTGCATGTATCCCTTCAAATTGGTGTTTTTGTATTTTTTAGGTAAATACCCAGTGTTGTGAATAGTAGGTTGTAAGATAGTTCTATTTTTAATTTAAATTTAAGTAAAGTGTAATATAAGAAATGAAATGATACAGAATTATATAAAGTGAAAAGCAGACCTTCCCTCTTAGTGTGGGTGTGCTTGTCTGTTCACCATATCTTAATTATCATTTACCAGAGTTGTGTTTCTCTTCAGCTTTTTTATTTGCATTTATAAATAATGTTTTCTTTTAAGTTACAGAAATTGGGAATACATTATATTTGTGATTTCTGTGTTCAGTTAGGATATAATTGGACCTTTTCATGTCTGCATATACAGATTTACCTCATTCTTTCTAAGCACCCCATCATATTTATTAAGATAGGTATATCATAATTAGAAGACACTGAAATTGCTAAATTGGAGGCATGTATATTTCAAATTTTGATGGTACCAAAATGTACCAATTTTGTCTTCCAAAATGCATTTTTGGGGGCGCCTGGGTGGCGCAGTCGGTTAAGCGTCTGACTTCAGCCAGGTCACGATCTCGAGGTCCGTGAGTTCGAGCCCCGTGTCGGGCTCTGGGCTGATGGCTCAGCCTGGAGCCTGTTTCCGATTCTGTGTCTCCCTCTCTCTCTGCCCCTCCCCCATTCATGCTCTGTCTCTCTCTGTCCCAAAAATAAATAAACGTTGAAAAAAAAAAAATCAAAATGCATTTTTGATTTACCACTTACACATTGGCTAACACATAAAGGTGTTTGTTTCCTCATAGATTGGCCGGCTGGGTTGTTATTAATTGTAAAGTTTTATAAACTTGATAACAGGAAGGGGATGTCTTTTGAGTGTTCATTTCTTTGATCACTAGTGATATGGAGCTTCTTTTAAATTTATTGGCTTTTAGCCCTTTGTTCTATGAATTGTGTGAGTTTTTTTGTCCATGTAGATTTTGATAATAGAACATTTTTGTATTTTATGTAGGTTTTTGTGGTATATGTGCAGTCAAATGCTCTACCCCTGAGCTATACCCCCATTTTTGTGTTATGTGTTGTACTTTCTCCCAGTCAGTTAAAAAGTGTATTTAATGCCTTTTGCCACAAAGCTATAATTTATTCCAATCTGCCAATTTTTTTTGGTGTGGCCTTCAAGATACTTTTAGTATTTTTTAGTATTTCTACAGGTATGGTCTGTTCTTTTTTTTTTTTTTTTTATTAAGGAGTGTTTAGGTTTTTAATTTAACTTCTCTAACTTAGTACACAGTATATTTTAGTATATTGATATATTTAAATCATCAGCCACTGTTTCTGCTAGTCACATATCATAAAGCAGTAATAATAGCTGATGCTTGTATAGCACTAACATGTGTAATATAAGAATAATTGGTTTTTTAAACAGATTATCTCAGTTTGACATAACAGTCTCTTTAGGGCCTCTTCTAAATGCTGTGAATACTTTATTAAGTCTTTCCTGGGTCGTATAGCCTGAAGGTTGGGAAGCTGAGAACCAGTTTCAGTTTTTGTCTTAAGTGTTATTCTCTAATATATTAATTATGCTGTATTCACAGGGTGTTGTCAGTTGTGTGCCAGACTTGCAACTCCTGTTCTTTTGCACCTTTGGGAACCTTTCCTTTTTGCAGAAGGGAAAGATCACTTTGATTTGGCTGTCAGTAATGAATTAGAACAAAAATGATCCAGGAGAGAGCTTTTTGTGGAGCTTTTCAGGCATTTGTTTAAAGTTCAGCCATCTGAAATTTTCATTCTTGTCAATCAGGAATGGCTGAATATTGACAATTTCATATGATTTACTCTAAAATATTTCTGTTATAAAAATGTTAGTAGGCTACTTGAGGATTTACCTTTCCAGTCAACCTGAGGCTGACGTGGAATTAGAGAATGTAAATTAATGTCATTGGTCCAGTGTTGTCAAGAAAACACTATATGATTTATAATAGAAAGATGATTTTGAGAGGTCTACAATTCCAAGCTTTATTTTAAGCCCTCTTTGTCACTTTCTTTTTTGACTTTTAAGAAGCGGTGACATAGGTTTTAAAATCCTTACAGCATTTAATACAATTAAATTTTTCATTAAGTGATTGTTTGCTTGTTTGATTTTGCTAACTTAGGATTGCTAAGAAAATGCTCAGCTTGTGAAGTTGGAGGTAATGAGAAAACAGATTTTTTTTTTTTTAGAATTTCTTAAGATGGCTATATAATGTGAGATATTGGAAGTGCAGTAGAAAATGTTTTTCCCCCGGTGATTTTACATGTGAAGTTTGTCTTTATTATAGATACCTGCCTTGTTCAGTAAGTTAATACGTGAGCTCACACAAACACATTACATAGAAAGTCTGACATCTGAGGCTAGTGTATCATTTTACAAGGTTTTTAAAGTTTTCTTCTTGGGTTTAACATATTTGATTAAAAAAACCTTTGTTTCTCTTTCTTTCTTTCTTTCTTTCTTTCTTTCTTTCTTTCTTTCTTTCTTTCGAATTGTGATGCTTTTTGTTTGAGATAAGAATTCGCACATTTTTGTTCTTGCAGCATAGGACTTTTCTCTCATTTTATGGCAGATTGTCAGGCTTTGTTAATACTTTAATAAATGTTGAGATAGAGGCCTTGAGAGAAAGTAGGTAAAGGTAATAAGAATACTTTGAGATAGGACACTCCCTTACCTTAAAATTCTTCAAATTCAGTATTTATGGGTGCCTATGTGTCTCAATTGGTTAAGCATCTGACTCTTGATTTCAGCTCAGGCCATGATCTCACAGTTTGTGAGCTTAAGCCCTATATCAAGCTCTGTTCTGACAGTGTGGAGCCTGCTCCAGATTCTCCCTCTCTCTCTGCCCCTCCCCCTTTCTTGCATGTGTGCACGTTCTCTCTCTCTCCCTCTCAAAGATAAATAAAAATGTAAAACAATTTAAAAAAATAAGTATTTGACTTATACAAAAGATGCAAGATATGTGTAGTTTCCATTGTACCTTTATTTAAAACTATTTTTTTAATTTTTTTTTGGGAGAGAGAGCAAGAGCCAGGGAGGGACAGAGAGAGAGACAGACAGACAGACAGACACAGAATCTGAAGCAGGCTCCAGGCTCTGAGCTGTCAGCACAGAGCCCAGCGTGGGGCTTGATCCCATGAACAGTGAGATCATGACCTGAGCCGAAGTTGGACTGACTTAACAGAAGGTTAACTGACTGAGCCATCCAGGCACCCCTCCGTGGTACCTTTAAAAAATGTCTCCGTTTGATTCTTGGAACCAGTCTGAAAATTTGTAGTCTTTCTTATAATACCAAGTCTGTTGTTAGTCTTAGTGCTTGGGAAGTGTTCTTAAATGTGCTTCTTAAAGAAGAGGTGAACACACTCATCTTTATTATGTGGGAAATGGATATTTTCCAAGACTTAACTCATTTGTTAAAAGTATCAGCAACATAGATGAGAAAATACTATTGTATAGGTAGATAAGTCACATTAGTGTGTTCTAGATGTTAAGCTTGTTTTTCTAATGTACATATTCCATTTTTTCATAATAGATTATGATTGTAATGAGATAGCGGATACAGAGGAATAGTACTCAACAGATACATCTCAGTTATAAAACCAGCTGCTGTGATTAAATATTCAGTTTAGTGGTTAATATTATTTAGAAATTTTCTTTATAATTCGGTGAAATTAATAAACATTATTTCTGGTGTTCATATTATCTTTATTTGGTTGTGACTTTGAAAGGGATAGTTGAACGTTACTATCTTGAATGAACAGTTGATTACGTTAGGATCCAGACTGAATTCCATTTAAATAATAGTTTGGTAGTGTGCTAGAATTTGGAGACCATTTTGTAATAAGATTTGACTTGGAGTTGTTTGGTAGCAAGAACCCTGAAATAGATTTTTGGAATTTGAGTCTTCATATTCTATCCTTCACTACATGAAACTGGACTTTTTCAGCTTGAGTACTGTTGTGTGTTTAGGTCTGTCACAGGTGCTTTTTGATCTGCCTTTTTTTTTTTAAAGATCTTCCTTGGATTTGAAGAAAGAGAATATTAAAAACAATGAGGGCCATCGCTTGAGAGTGTGATTTGCTCCCTTGGAATAGTTTGGGAATTTAAAGTCTGAATAAAGGGAATTTCTATGAGGTGCTTCTACTCCAATGATGTAGTCATAAATATAGTAGTCAACATCTGAGACATAGTATAGTAGGTCACAATAACAATGCTGGGTCAGTAAAGTGATTTTTTTTATTGTATGGAATACACTCTTCATTTTATAAAGAATGTGATTTGACCCACTGCACTCAGGTGGAGCCAAATTCATACTGTTTGATTCAAGCTTCAGGGACTTGGATTTAGTTGGCTTTATGTGAGTTGAGTGGCTTTGTCTTTCAGCGGTAAACTTACTAATGAAGCTTACAGAGGTAGATGTTAAGTATAGAATGGAATCCAGCATTTTAATGTTCATGAGAGATAAAGCCTCAAGGCAGTTCAGAATGGTTTATTCTCTCTTTTGGAGGTAAACTCAAATAGGAAGCCAGATTCCTAGAAGATTGTGTTTTGGTGAAAACAGAATTAGAACAAGGGGATTAGGTAGATTAAAGACCTATTTTTGTCAGCAAACTTTTGAGGCACCCATTCACTAGATCACCAAGAGATACTCCAGTCTGCTTAGCTGAACTGCCTTTCCGAGATAGTACTTGGCATGGACACCTTCCCTCTGGTTCTTAGGGTTTTCTTGTAATCTGCAGCGTTTTGGGGAAAATGGTCATCACTTCCATTTGGGTCCAGTGGGCCATTAAAACAATTTTTTTTAAGTCATTTCACATATAATTTCACAGAAGTTAATAATAAAAGGATGCTGAAAGTCAACATTAAGGATTTTTTTTTTTTTTAATTTTTTTTTCAACGTTTATTTATTTTTGGGACAGAGAGAGACAGAGCATGAACGAGGAAGGGGCAGAGAGAGAGGGAGACACAGAATCGGAAACAGGCTCCAGGCTCTGAGCCATCAGCCCAGAGCCCGACGCGGGGCTCGAACTCCCGGACTGGGAGATCGTGACCTGGCTGAAGTCGGACGCTTAACCGGCTGCGCCACCCAGGCGCCCCAACATTAAGGATTTTAATGAGCATTTAAAAGATAGCAAATTCAACTTTTTTTTGATGTTTATTTACTTGAGAGAGAGAGCACGAGAGAGTGCACGGTGGAGAGGCAGGGGGGGCGAGGCAGAGAGAACTATAGAGATACAGAATCTGAAGGAGTCTCCAGGCTCTGAGCAGTCAGCACAGAACCCGATGCAGGGGTTGAATTCAGGAGTGGTGAGATCATGCCCTGAGCTGAAGTCAGACACTCATCCGACTGAGCCATCCACGCACCCTAGCAAATTCAGCTTTTTATTTCGTATTTTTTGGTTTTGATAATACATCTACCTAAAGTGAGAACAGGTCCCTATTGCTCATCAGCTCATGCATATGAACCCAGAATAAATTCATCTTACAGATACTAATGTCAAATTTAAAACACATCTAGTAAGTTCTGGTTTATCATTTCATTCTAGTTCATCTTATACTTGAATTATAATTATAATTATATAATTGTAATTATCAGAATCCAATACTCTAAGAATATTTTGGAACTTTTAGTAGCTTCTAATTTTATTGAACAGACCATAGTCATCTTTGTGCTACAGTTATACCATTTTCATATTTAACCGATTGCATTGACTAATCCATTGAATTTTTTCATGTCTTCATCATCTGTTTCTTTCTCGTTATCTTTGCATGCACAGCTGTTTTGGCATTTTTCCATTTATGAATTGTATGGTGTACATTTTGGTGTGCAAACAAAAGATGAAAGAATATGGCATATGGTCACATGTCCTTTTAGAAAAACAGAATGGTCCCCAGTCTTGTCTCAGGATTTTGTATGATGAAGTCCAATTTGAATGATTAACTGGATGAGAATACTAAATTTCCTTTTTCTCCTTAGAAGTGTATTGTTTGAGAATATTCATCTAGGTTGTTGTCATCTAAGGGCTTCATATTGGGGAGATTCTGCTTGTAATTTCACATTCATCATTTGAATCTAGGGTGCTAATCTGCATCAGTCCTGATTCCTCTGAAGTTATGAAAGTTCTTCCTCTGTAAATTTTGTCTTTACAGTTATGGGTGGGAAATTAAAAATTCTGAATTCTTAACTGTTCAGTGAAAACCAAAGGCAGACTGCAAGAATGGTGTCTCCAGTCTTTTTATACTTTATTCTTGAAAGACTATGCAGTAAAACTACAGGGTGATGCAGTAGTAACACTATATTTCACTGTTGTGTTCTTTCAGGTGATACCATCATTCTTTTCTTTAGACTTTTTTAAAGCACAATTGGAAATAACTGATGAATGATGGTGAAGTAGTAAAGTGTTTCAAGATCCAGAAGAAACAGGATCACTAGATTTCCCCAGAGAGGTTCCATTGGATACATACAATAATTGCAAGATAGAATGAGTTTTGTTTTACTCTAAAGAAAGTAAAATTTATTTTTTGGAGACCTATAAGAAAGGATAAAAGTTGTGACGAAGTAGATTTGCTCGTAAAAAATGTACAGGTAAAGTTAAGTCCACTGGAGCCTGACTGGTATATAGGTCTTCCTTTTTTCTGATCATGGTGCACTGTGAAGTTGATCATGAGGTTTTGACTTATTTACATTCCCAGTATTCCCCCACTTCAAGATTACTCTCAGATCACCTTAGTGAAGCTTCAGGCTTTCCAACAGTATTTGCATGTTTAATAGTTTGCATTTAACCCACATATGGGTGTTATCATTGGTAGGTTTTCTCTACAGAGGCATCCTTAGTTCATATAATCAAGACTTTTGTGGGGTACTTCTTGGTCATCTGTTCCTCCAGCCTCCCCCCTCCACCCTCTGATTTCCACGTATTGAAAATGATATATCAAACAAGATGCTGTATCATAATAACTCTAATCCCTAATGGAAACTTCTCTAATGTGTTATGTTAACAAACTACTTGATAATTACAAATACAGAGCATATAAGGTGATTTTGTTGTTGTTGTTGTTGCATAGGATGCTTGTAAGATAAACTTATGTACCCTGCTTAGAGGTACTAAATTTAGAATTTATTGTTCAGGTGAACCATTTGTGCATTTGATTCAGGTTCTTCAGCAAGGAATCTAAATACCGTATCCTTGAAGGAATTTTAAAATTGGGTTTCTTTTTGAAAACAGCTCTTGATTTCAACATTAAAATTTTTTAAAAATGTTTTTATTTATTTTTGAGCTAGAGTGTGAGTGAGGGAGGGGCAGAGAGAGAGGGAGACACAGAATCCAAAGCAGCCTCCAGGCTCTGAGCTGTGAGCACAGAGCCTGACGCAGGGCTCAAACTCACAGACTGTGAGATCATGACCTGAGCTGAAGTCAGACGCCCAACCGACTGAGACACCCAGGCGCCCCTGATTTCAACATTTTAAAAATAGTTATCAGATTTCAAATACATCTTTAATAAGTTCTAGCTTATCCTTGTGTCTGATACTTGCATCACCACAACACAGTGCTTACAGATGAACAGTATTGACAGAAACTGAAAGAACTCTGTTTCACACTGTGTTAAACTGTCTTGTAAGAAGAATTCTTTAAAATACTTATGTTTAGGAAACTCACAAATTTGGAATTAGATTTCCAAGGAGCCAAATGGCCCAAAAAAGGGTTCATTTTTGTTTTTCAGTAGTAAAATTTAACTGTACATGACTCTTTTATTAAATTATTTGTAGCACACTAGTTTCAGTACAGTGACATTTTTGATTCTGGAGTTTCATGGGATTTCGCATTTAAAATAAGTCATTGTTTATAATGTTGAAGTCTTTCAGAATGAAGGATTCTTCATTCAAAAAAGATAAGGACCTTTTTTTCCCCCTCTTCTTAGGTGTATTCAAGAGCAAATGACCAAGAACCATGTGGATGGTGGTTGGCTAAAGTTCGAATGATGAAAGGAGAGGTAAGTAATGTTAACACTTGCATTGTGACTAGTTTCTAGGGAAATAACCTCAACTCTTGGTTTCTGAAAATGCTACTTCAACTCTTAGTTTTGTTTCTAAATGCCTACTTTATAAATAGTTCATCATACATTTAAAAAGTTCATCAGACTATTAATTTTTATTTGTTTTCTGAACTTGCAAACATCAAAGCTGCTCTCCAGGGGTGCACTTCAAACATGTGAGGACACCAAGGTTCATGCTTGTAAGAACATATAATCTAGTTTTAAGGCAAATCAGATTGACGTAACTAAGCTGTACTTAGTATTTGTGCCACAAGGGGGAGGGTCTACTGGTTAAGCTGAGCAAGGCAATTAGAATTTCATTTAAAGCTCATTATTTTTGTTCAGATGGGATTTTAAAAGTATTTTGATGTCTTTTAGTTTTATGTCATTGAATATGCTGCTTGTGATGCCACTTACAATGAAATAGTCACATTTGAACGACTTCGGCCTGTCAATCAAAATAAAACTGTCAAAAAAAATACCTTCTTTAAATGCACAGTGGATGTTCCTGAGGATTTGAGAGAGGCGTGAGTAGTTTTGTTTACTACTGAATTGCTTTGTGAATTAAGAGGATTTTTTAGTGCTACAAAAATCTTTTTTTCCCAAATACCCAATCAGAAACTTCTGATAGAAAATCTTTTTAATAAACAAAAGTTTTAATGGGTAGTGTCGAAATGAAAAACTTAGTTTGTGTTATAATTGCCTTCTGAATTTAATCTATTATTTAAGTCTTAAATATGAATTCCTCTCTAGGTGTGCTAATGAAAATGCACATAAAGATTTTAAGAAAGCAGTAGGAGCATGCAGAATTTTTTACCATCCAGAAACCACACAGCTAATGATACTGGTAAGATAATTCCATATTTTAAGGTAGTCAATGGATATTTTCCGGATTTTATAATTAAGTATTTCAAAAGATAAAAGCTAACTTGGTACAATAGTGAATTTATTAATCCATGTGGGAGAAAAATTTTTACAGCTATAAAATGTTAAATTCTTTTGTGGAATTAGGAAAAAATACGACATTCTTAACAACATGAAATTATTAACGTGTGGGATCCTGGATCCTTCTGTCTCCACCAATCATAATTTGAATAGCAGAACTAAATAATATGGGAATTCAGAAAAGAGTAAGATTACTCGTGGAAGAGGGTATGGTGGGTGAGGAGAGAAGTGTAGTAGTTGAGAATCAAGGAAGGCTTTATGTGGAAGCCCTTTGTATTATCTTGAAAAATAAGATTTTTTGAGTGATTAATTTGTTTGTTGATAGTCTGCCAGTGAAGCAACTGTGAAGAGAGTAAACATTTTAAGTGACATGCATTTGCGAAGTATTCGTACGAAGTTGATGCTTATGTCCAGAAATGAAGAGGCCACTAAGCATTTAGAAGTAAGTGGGTTTACTTAAAAGATTTTTTGTGTGTCCCACTTAGTTTCATAAGTATATTATTCATAAGTATATTGAGTTCCTGGCTCAAACTACTTGACTGTTAGGTAAGGCAACTTGGGACCTGTTCTGTGGCTAATACCAGGAGTCATTGTGTCTATAGAACAATTGTTTTTTGTTACTTTCCCCAAATATAGCCTTCTGTTTGCTAAATGCCTGTTGAGTTTTTTGTTACAACTGAGATAACAGGTGCTAAAAGAACTTAGAAACACATTAGGGATGTCCAGTAGAAAACTGTATTGCTAGTTTTTCTTTATTCTGTCCTTACCGTTTTTTAGTGACCTGTCAGCTATCAGTCATAACACACTTCCATTAGTAAGTAGTTCAGTTTAATAACTCTTATGTAAGAGGAGAGGAGGACACATAGCATGTAGTTTTAAAAAGAGCCTGTTGTTGGCTTTTCTATCTTATCCTAAGGTACTCCTCTCTTTTCACCTACTCTTCACTGGCCCACTGTTAGGAGAACCCAACATACTTTCAAATCTTTTAGAAATTGACGTTTGTTTAGGACAAATTTGTGCATACCCTTATTAATTTAAAAGTTCCAAATAAGGATATGTGACTGTGTTGTGAAAAATCAATCCTCTGAATTGGGGAACTCGTTGTATCAGTAATTCCAGAACATTGTTTTAGAATTACTATTTTCTGTGATCATGACTAAATAGGCTGATCAAACTCTTTTTTCCCCCTATTACATGATGCCAAATGAGTATCCTTTATATATTTTTTCTTAGTTCTTTTTTTTAATTATGGTAAGATCCAACATAAAATTTACCATCTTAGCCATTTTTATTTTTTTTTAGTTTATTTATTTTGAGAGAGAGCCTGAGTGGAGGAGGGGTAGCAACAGAGGGAGAGAGAGAATCCCTAGGAACTTAAACCCACAAACCATGAGATCATGACCTGAGCTGAAATCAAGAGTTGGATGCTCAACCAACTGACTGAGCCACCCAGGCACCCCTCATTTTAACCATTTTTAAGTGTGCAGTTCAGGAGTGTGAAGTATGTTCACATTGTTAATCAACCAGTTTCCTGAACTTTTCATTTTGCAGAACTGAAACTATACCCATTAAACAACTTCCGTATCCCCTTCCTCCCAACCTCAGGCAACCACCATTCTACTTTTTGTTGCTATAAATTTAACTACTCTAGAAACCATGTAAATGGAATCATACAGTATTAGTTTTTTTGTTAACTGGCTCATGTCATTTAGCACAATGTTCTCAGTCCACATTGTAGCATGTGTTAGAATTTCCTTCTTTTTTTTTTCTTTGAGAGACAGAGAGCATGAGCAGGGGAGGGGCAGAGAGAGGGAGACAGAGAATCTGAAGCAGGCTCCAGGCTCTGAGCTGTCAGCACAGAGCCTGATGTGGGGCTTGAACTCACAAATTGTGAGATCATGACCTTAGCCGAAGTTGGGACGCTTACCACCCAGGCACTCCTAGAATTTCCATTTGAAGACTGAATCATTTTGTATGCATATATCATTTTGTTTATCTGTTCATTCAGTTGACATTTGGTTTACTTCTACTTCTTGACTGTTATGAGTAATGCTGCAAACCGATGTGTAAAAAACTACTTTTAATCTTTTGTAATAAGTTCTAACATACCTCTTTTACTAGTGCACAAAACAACTTGCGGCAGCTTTTCATGAGGAATTTGTTGTGAGAGAAGATCTAATGGGCCTGGCAATAGGAACACATGGTAGTAACATACAGCAAGCTAGGAAGGTTCCTGGAGTTACAGCTATTGAGCTAGATGAAGATACTGGCACATTCAGAATCTATGGAGAGGTAAGCTATTGTCTGACCCCACCTTGGGTAACTTAGAGCATAACTATTGTTTGATTGCATTTTCTCTGGAATTTCAGTTTCCCAGTGATAAAATACTTAAAAATCAGTCAGCCCAAGTAATCATTACATGCATGGAGGTGGGTTAAAGAGGATATTGTGTTATATGGGGCAATGAGAGATTTACTGAGTATTTAATATGTACTGTTTTCTGAAGTTTCTTAACCCAACTGCCTCTGATTTTAACTCCCGATTTATGTGCATTATAAATAATGCACTTTGTTTTGAGGGCTTCCTACATGTCAGGCGCTGGTATTTATAAATAGCATGTAGTAGAGGAGCCTTTTTCTTTTTCTTTTTTTAAAAATTTTTTTAGCGTTTATTTTTGGGAGAGTGCAAACGAGGGAGGGGCAGAGAGAGAGGGAGAGACAGAATCTGAAGCAGGCTCCAGGCTCTAAGCTGTCAGCACAGAGCCCGATGCAGTGCTTGGACCCACAAACTGCAAGATCATGACCTGAGCCCAAGTCAGATGCTTAACTGACTGAGCCACCCAGGTGCCCCAGGAATTTTAATGATCATAATCAGTAGGTGCTTTTTAAAAAATATGTCTGCACAAAAATAGCTTTTTAAATAATTTATGTTGAGAATGAAAAAACTGCACAGACAGTATAGACAGTGTGAACAATTTGGTTATTTTAAACTTCATTTGTTATGAGAGCGTATGAGTGTGAGACGGGTGGGGGAGCAGAGAGAGAGGTTGAGAGAATCCCTGGCAGTCTCCGTGCTATCAGTGCAGAGCCCAGTAATGGGCTCGATCTCACGAAGTATGAGATGATGACCTGAGCTGAAATCAGGAGTTGGATGCTTAACCCACTGAGCCACCCAGGTGCTGCCCCATGAACAATTTGTTTTTAGCATTCACCTGAAGAAATTGAATATGCGAGTGTAGAACAAATACATTTAGGATAAGGTTAAAATTTGGCTAACATGATAAGTAAGTTTAACTCTTGCTGTTTTATTAGGAGTTTAAAAGGGCTTAGAAGAGATTTTTTTTTTTTAAAGAGATGTTCTAATACACTTTTTCCTAGGCTTTTTATAATTCTTTTTTTTTCTTAAGTACTTCATGAATTTCTTGACTTAAAATGTCACATTGATGGGCTGAGCAGAATCTTGTACTAGAGCATAATAATTCAGAACTTCTCATTTCTTTGTTTTTATTTTGGGTTGGGGTTTTCTTCAGTATTCTTTTTTATGTTTATTTTTTCCTCGTTCTGCAGAGTGCTGATGCTGTAAAAAAGGCTAGAGGTTTCTTGGAATTTGTGGAGGATTTTATTCAGGTTCCTAGGAATCTTGTTGGTAGGTACTTCTAACTATTAAGTAAGTTAAATGTTAGTAATTATATACAGTGATTTAATGGAGATTTAATGTTTCTGATAACCATATTTTATAGTTACGGGAACATTTGATAGGGGTACTTTTCATTTTTTAGTAACATTGTGTGTGTCTTGTATCTCATTATCCTATTAAAAAAGTAAAGGAGTTTTCTTCTGTACAGAGTGACTCACTGATAAGATCCATGATTTTTATAACAGTTTGTCATTAAGTTTTTTAAAAGCCGTTTCATCCCTTGGGCTTTATCTTCTTATTCACTTAATGCCTTTTTATCATTCATATGTCCATCAAAGTTGTCATCGTAATTTTTGAGAAGGTGTTTGTGATATTTCTTTTGTTTAGTGCAGAAGAAAAAGTAAGAGTGGACTAACAATAGGGTAATAAACTTCTACACAGTAGGCCCTGAATAAATAATAATTGGTTGTTGCAAAGGCATAGAATAAGGTAAGAAGTCATGGGCAGGAGAAAAGGATGGTGATTGTGATAGGAGGGGAGTTTTCACTACTAAGTTTCTGACACCATTAATGAAAATTATTGTACCCATGGCTTATTAAGATAGTGACAAAACTTTGAGATTCCTCCCTCGCCCCCAAATTTTGAGTTTGAAGCTGTAAAGGAGCTTTATAGTTTGGGATGATTGTTTAATAGCTTTGGTATTAAATCCTCTACATCTGTGCTAACTGTCCTTTTTAAATGCTATTTAGGACAAATGGGGAAATTTTTGTCCTGTATTAAATAGGGATTATCCTAAACGTTTAATACAAAAATAAGCATTCACAGAAAGCAGAGATGTTTAGAGGAGGGGCTTGAGTTTTTGTCCACTGTTGTGGTTTCTTGACGTTACTGAAACAGAGCCCCTTGGGCTTCATTTATATTTAATTAGGCCTGTTATGCCTTTAGGAAATGATTTCTTGCTATAGGTGTTCTATTTTTCAAATACTGCTAAAAAAAAATTAGCTGGAGAAAATATTTAAAAAGATGTTTGTTTTGACCAGTAACAAGTTAATATACCCTGGGACAAAAGTCTACAGCACAATAACTTGGGCAGTTTTCTTTGTTTTCAACTATCTGTTTGCTTCTAGCTCTGCCTAAGCATTTGGATAGGTATGACATACTGCTGATTAAGTTAATTCCATTTTATTTGTTTTTATTCACTGTAGATTGAACTGAAAAGATGAGTTTAGATGTTAAAATTGAGTCTAAGCTTGAAGGGTTTTGTATAATTCTAATAAACAATACACAAAATATAATCAGATGTTTATTGTCAAATGAAATCACCTTCAAAAAGCTGCTTTTGAAAATGATTCCCTGTTTTGTTTAAATCACAATTATTGACATCCATCAGCACTAACATTGTGGTTAGAACATAATTTAACTTTGGTTTCTTCACTTGTAAAAATGATTTGGCTATGAGTGTGTGCATGGGAATCAGGGTTTTTTCCAACCCAACAAGTATGTAGAAGATAGCCTTGGTCTTCTAGAATTTGTGGTAGTGTTAATTTTGAGTAAAAATTCCTGATATTTCAGAAATAACAAAATTGGATATATTTGTAGTTCTCTGGTTCTTTTGTTTATTCATTTATCTGTGCAATGATATGAGTATGTGTCATGTCTCTTTTTTTACTCTGTCTTGGTTGGCTTTGGTGATTTGGATTCTTTGGGACTCTTCAGAAAATATATATTAGCAGCAACTGTTACATTAGTGAACTGTTACATTAGTGAAATACTCAGATAGTGTAAAGATTTCTTCGCTGTTGTGTATAATAATGCTACGTTTTGCTTCAAAATGTTTTATGGGTGAAGCAGTCTTTTGAAAAATAGTAAATTCTTAGTCAAAGTGAAAAAGAAAAAGTGGACTGAGGAGTAGAAGGGAATGAGGACTTCTTGGTGGGTAAGTTCAAGAGAATTTCCTTATACATTCAGGTTCCAAGAATTCTAGACCCTGATCATTCCCACCCCTCCTAAGTCAAAAAGAAAAATACTATGTGGTCATTGATTTAAAGTGAATTGAAACCTTTCGCCTCCTGGAAGCCTTCCTTAATCACTTCTTTACTCTGTCCCTTCAGCATTTATGCTCAGTGCTCAATTTATACTACAGGTCTGCTTCAGTTTGTCAATATGCTTTGGAATTTAAACTATGGAAATGATCAGTTAAAATATTGACGGTCTCTGGTGGGACTAAATAAAACTTGCAGGTAGGTCCCTGCCACAGACCCCAGAAGGGTGATGGATGTACACTCACCAGTGGTATAGTTCATAGAAGGAAGGGGCAATGAATGATTCTGGGGGAGGGATTATGATATATCAATCTGATTTTTGTTTTTTCGAAAAGACATTTGCTTATTTTTAGCAGGGTCAAGGATGGAGTTGCTGCTTGAGCTTCACTGTGTTAACAATGAAGGTTGCTTTTATATACTGCTGCTAGGGCTGCTCAGAGAAGATCTACATCATGTGAATCCCTTGTCCTACTGTATTTTTTCTTTTTTACCTGTTCAGTTGCTGCTGCTTTTAAATTTAGGGTTATTAATGGGGAAGGAGGGTTGAGAATAGGAATAGAAAAATCCTGTAATGGTGTCTTTGCTGTATTGACCCACTTACTGTTGCTGTTGTTCCCATTTATTCTTTAATGGAAACTGTTCTCAAGCATGCAATAGGAAAATTTTCTATTTTAACTCTTTTCAACCAAAATGAATTTATTGTAGAAATAGATTGCTTGATTTAGTTAAAAAAAAAAAAAACTGGGGGGATTTGGACTTAGTAACTTTTATAAGGAGTGTACACATCTGTTTCATACAGGGAAGGTTACCTGAATATTTACTTCTGTTACCAGGTAACACTGTCCAGTATTGCTTTGGTATTTTGACTTTGCTGTCTTTGTAACTAGCAATTTCCTAAGGGGTAGAGAATCTTCCTTCCCCCCTTTTAGTTTCTGTTTTCGTTATTGGATACTCAATAACTGCTGTTTGACACATTACATGTTAAGTGTGGAGAAGGTAAATAATTTGGAATTTGTGTCTGTATACAGTATTTCATACCTAGGAAGATAGCATACCATGTACATGCTATGTGTATTTGTATAGCTGTGAAATACTTAAAAACTTGGTGAAAAATGTTACAGACATTTCATTGAAGAGAATATTCATTTTAAAAGTATGTTCAAATTATAGGTGTGTTTTGGATGAGTAGCAACTTGAATATGAAAGCAAGATTGAATTTGTTAACTTAAAAATAATATATAATAAACAAATTGTTATGATTAATGCCAAAATAAAAGTGTTTCTTTTGCCTTTATTTGTATATCTAAGCTTTTGGAATGGGTTGCATTGATATTTTAAAAATACTGAAAAATGACATAGAACATGTTTAGTCTTTGAAAATATCTTAACATGTGAGCAGTATTGTCAATCCTAGTTAACTATAGCCTTAGGAATTCTAAAGAGAAGGGAAGTTTCAGACCAAGGATAAAAATTTCTCAGTAGTTTTCAGGATGAATATATTGAGATTAAGAAGATGGAACTATGCTTGGTTTTTAAAAATTTGATAGCAAGTCAAATTATTTGGGAGATAGTGTTGGAAGGATAGCAGTACTGATTTTTAACTTGTTGCTATCTTTTTTCTCTTATTAAAGGAAAAGTAATTGGAAAAAATGGCAAAGTTATTCAGGAAATAGTGGACAAATCTGGTGTGGTTCGGGTGAGAATTGAAGGAGACAATGAAAATAAACTACCTAGAGAAGATGTAAGTATTCAAAATGTAATTTGGTTTGAGCTTTGCCTGTTTTTCTTTCTTTCTTTCTTTCTTTCTTTCTTTCTTTCTTTCTTTCTTTCTTTCTTTCTTTCTTCCTTCCTTCCTTCCTTCCTTCCTTCCTTCCTTCCTTCCTTCCTTCCTTCCTTCCTTCCTTCATTCTTTCCTTTCCTTTTTCCTTTCCTTTTTCCTTTCCTTTCCTTTTCTTTCTCTCTCCCTCCCGCCCCCCCCTTCTTTCCTTTCTTCTTTCTTTCACCATGTTCTGTTCTTGGCTGACTTACGATGTTATTTTATATTTTGGAAATCATTTTGGTGAGTTGTATGTAGTGATGTACTTCCACTCTGATAACAGTTGGGTTTTTTTCTTTTAAAAAATTTTTGTCCCTTACTGTATTGCTTTACGTACTTAGAAAATAAGTCATCTTTCAACGTGGGCTTTGGGATCTCATTTGGTTTCTTAGTAGTTCAGTAAAAAACCCCATTTTTGATAAAAAGACTTCAATTTGATAATTTCAACAGTTATTTTTTGTACTTAACAAGAGGATAGAGCTGTAAAATTTGATACTCTGACAAAAGTTTGTTTTAAAGGAATTCTTAGTAAATAACTGTGTACTTGACCCTTTTTGGAATCTGAAAGCCCTGATTTCTTAATTGAAATCTTTAAGGTTTTATGTTGCTATTCTTTTCAAAAAAATTTTTTTTTTATTTTTTAATGTTTATTTTTGAGACAGAGACAGAGTATGAGTGGGGGAGGGGCAGAGAGAGAGAGGGAGAAACAGACTCTGAAGCAGGCTTCAGGCTCTGAGCTGTTAGCAAAGAGCCTGACATGGGGCTCAAATCCACGAACCCTGAGATCATGACCTGAGCTGAAGTCAGATGCTCAATCAATTGAGCCACCCAGGCGCCCCTGTGTTGCTATTCTGACAACAACTTTCTGAAATTTCTTGTTCAGTCCCTTCTCACATGTTAATGTTTTGTCTATACTGCACTTCCTTACTTCTCATCCATCCCTTTAAGGATCTCTTAACTGGGTGGCTCCAGTGTCTTAAACTTTGTATGCTTGTGAATATAAGGCAAGCATTTTCTTCCAAATTATCTCCTAGAAAGCAGCTTTAGTTTTGCAGAATAGATTATTGCTTGAAGAGTTTGTTAGCCTGTTGGGAAAAACCACCTCTTTAAAAAAACAAAAACAACCGTAGTCAAAGGAGTCCTTATGTGTTGGATGTTGTAAAGATGCCTACTGAAGAGCCATTTCCTTTATTCCCTTTAATTAGAATGTAGAGGCAAAAAAAAAAAAAAAAAACCAAAAAACACATGACTTAGAGAAATGAGTAGTTGGTGGCTCAAATTGGTTTCATGCCTACACTGCTTCCAAAGTTGCTTTAAATTTCAAGTAAATTTTACTTTTTAAGCAACCCTACCTCCCATTGCCTTTGAGAGGGGGATTAAAATCAAGGTCATAGTATTGGAATTTGCACTTTCCCCCTTTATATTTAATGTATAAAATAATCCATTTGGCATACAACCACTGCCTAAAAATTGGTTTGACTATCAAGATGTGTATTGGTTAGGGCCATTATAGGACTCCAGTGTAAATTTCTTAGTTTTATCTACTTACTTATCTGTTCTTCTCTTAGCTTGACTTACCTCTAGTTGCTTTTTTTTTTTTTTTTAATTTTTTTTCAACTTTTTTTTTTTTTTTTTAAATTTTTGGGAGAGAGACAGAACATGAACGGGGGAGGGGCAGAGAGAGAGGGAGACACAGAATCGGAAACAGGCTCCAGGCTCTGAGCCATCAGCCCAGAGCCTGACGCGGGGCTCGAACTCACGGACCGCGAGATTGTGACCTGGCTGAAGTCGGGCGCTTAACTGACTGCGCCACCCAGGCGCCCCTAGTTGCTTTCTAGTATTTAACATTTTCTTGTGGGGCACCTGACTGGCTCAGTCGATGCATCAAGCAACTCTTAATCTCAGGGTCAAGAGTCCAAGCCGCATGTTGGGTGTGGAACCTACTTAAAAAAAGAAAAAAAGAAAAATCTTGTTGCAGGCTGACTCTTTTAGGTCTTTCTTCATAAATAAGAACTTCCCCGTACTATATACTGTTTGTAGTTTTGGTCAGTGTCACTCCTATTTCTGTGCCAGGGTTAAGAAACTTATATGCTTACAGAAACCAAGCAGATTATTAAATGATGAAGCAGGTTGGGTTATACAAGACCAGGGATAGGGGAGTACACGGTCCATTTCTATAAAAGAAACAGATGCTGCTTAGCTTTTATCTGGTTGCCATGTGGGAATGTATGTGTTATGTGTTGCTATATCTTTGGTATTAAGAGAAGCTAGAAACCTATAATAATGTGTAAAATTTAAAAATTTTCAAAACATTGCATTTTAAGTCAAATCTTAAGGTTGACTTCACTTACTTAAGGTTGGCATTCACTTGCGGCTACCATTTCATAAGCTAAATCCCGTGGCCAACTCTGTTTATAGCTTGTTTACTCTGAAGTCCTTGGTGACCCACCTTTAGCCTGAGAGGGTCTTTTTCTATCTCTATCATAGCAATTATTATCTGTATAATTGAGTATTTAATGGTTTTTCTCTCAATCTTCTGTTTATTATCTTAACCTCACCAAGCCACATTATGGACTCTGAATCAAGAAATGAAATCTGAATTCTCATATTCTCTACTCTAGCCCAATGAATTGTATAGGGTTAGGTGCTTGATAAATATTTTATATCAATTTTTAACATTGGGTTTGAGGGGTGCCTGGCTGGCTCAGTCAGTAGAGCATGTGACTCTTGATCTCAGGGTCCTGAGTTGAAGCCCCATGTTGGTGGATTTGAGTTTTTCACTGAAAAATAAATAATATTTATATACAAGTTAGACTAGCACAGAAGGGTATAGTGTGAAAAACAAATGAGTGTCTTATGTTCTGTCCATATCTCTCCTCTCTCCATTGTGTCTAATAGATTTTAGATGGTTGTTGGTTGCCTTTTTTATGTCTTTGTTTTGCTACTAAAAACAGTGCTGCAGCAAACATCCTTTACAACTGGAGAGTAAATTCCTGGAAGTGGATTTCTTAGATCAAAGGGTAAAAGATATTTAAATTTTTAGATCTTCTTAGTTTCCCTACGCACCACACATTCCTTCTACCAGTGTAGGAATTATGTCTATTTTCCACATACTTGCCACCAGTTTGTTTGTTTGTTTGTTTGTTTTATAAATGTGGTCTCCAAGCTCAGTGTGGAGCCCAAGAGTCCGCTGAGACACCCAGGCACCCCTAGAGCTTTTGTGTTTTAAGGAAGCTAGTCTTTTGTCTTTTCATATTTGTAGTAAATATTCTTTCTTTCTCCTTGATACCCCCCCCCTCCGTAAATTTTTTATGCTGTTGGGATTTTTTAAGACTTTTGTTTTATGACTTAAGACATTTGATTTTGCCATGCTTGGCAAGGTCTTTCCTACATGTAGGTAATTCAGAAATTCATTTGTATTTCATTTGCAGGGTTTTTTTAAGTATGTAAATTTTTCACTCCAGTGGATTTGTGTGTGTGTGTGTGTGTGTGTGTGTGTGTGTGTGTGTATTAGGAACAGGGATCCTGCTTTATTTTTCCCATGTGCTAGTTGGTAGTCTCAGTGCCATCTATTAAATATAAGTGATCAGTTACTAGTATTTTTAAAAAATCAAGAAATTTCACTGAAAAAACTCTTAGAAATCTGTATATTTAGTAATAATCATTTACTCTTCAGATTTTTTATTGTGGCTTTATAGTAGTCATTAAAATATTTTGTAGTATATGTGCCTTTAAGGTTGTGTTTCTGCCTGTCCTTTGGAGGTAGCTAACTGGTGATAGCATCTCATCTTCAGGGTCAAGGCATTGTATTTCTCTTAATTCCTTCCAGATCATCTGTCTGGAATGACTTTCTCTTCTTTACTTACTTGGTAAATTCTATTTGTTTTTAACATTTACTTTAATAATATTCTTAGGAATTCCCAAAGTTTCCATATCTGGGGTGGTGGCATAGTCCATATTCTACTTTAATATTCTTGTGTTTTTTATTGATATCACTAATATTACATAAGATTATTGCAGAAATGTTTAGTATCTTTTCTGAGATTGTGATTGCCTTTAGAATAGGGACTTTGTTTTATTTGTCCATTTTCCTTAGTGTAGATTCTGGCAAGTAACATGTAGTTGTTATTTGGAGTTAGGTGACTGGATATGAAATTGGCTGACTGATTTGCTAATTATATGACTTTGGGCAAATTGCTCTCTCAACTGTAAAAGTGGACTATTTTTTTAATTGGAGTATTAAAGTTACTTTTTAATATTAAGATACAGATGTAGAATAAATAATATACTCCCAGAAATATAGTATGTGCTTAAAATGTTTTAGATTCCACTCCGCCCTCCGCCCCCCCCCCCCCCCCCCCTTATTAATTCACTTTGCACTCTCTTATATCTGCTTGTGAATTCCAGAGGACAGGGTCAAGACTTCCGTACTTCCTAAGCTTGTTATATTCCCTTTTTTCAGGCTCTCTTAGCCAATCTGTTTAAATAGCTGTTAGGAACTAATTTGTAGACTCAAAATAAGGCAAGGCACTGAAACTGATTGGGTGAGTGTATTTAGGCTTTACTTATTTTCCTTAGCCATTAAGAAGCTGGAAGTGTACTACTTCATAAATTCAGCAAAGTTAATCCTGTGATTTGCTTTAATAGTGGTGACTAAATATTTGCTCATATTAGTAATTCCTTTATATTGTGTAAATGTTTGTATTCCTTAGGTGACACTTGTGTTAATGGTCAGGAAGCACTCCCTCCAATACACAGACATTAACGGTTTTGTTATGTGCCCTTGTCAGGGATAATCTAGGTGATGTACTTTACCATTTTAAAGCCATCACCACCAAGGTGAGATATCTAGTCTGTAAATTCATACCAGTTCAAGGAAAATGTCTTTAAAAGGTGGTTTGTATACAGAGAAAGATTGAATTAGAAATTAGAAAATCTGATATAAACTGATATTTTAAAAGTAAAAATTTAAAATTTTAAATCACTGTTTTAGAAAAGTTTTCCAAATTATACATTGGTATGTCACATTTATACTAGAACTTTGTTAAAATATTAAATACTGAAGACATTGTGTTTTCTTACAGGGTATGGTTCCATTTGTATTTGTTGGCACTAAAGAAAGCATCGGAAATGTGCAAGTTCTTTTAGAGTACCATATTGCTTATCTAAAGGTTTGTATGCTGTTCCACATTCATGTCATTGTTGCTTCACATGTTAAACTAAAGGTTACATCAATTTTATATTCATGTTAAATTTCAATTCTTTATTTTAAAATAATTTAATCAAGCTTCAGATTTACCCTGTTTTTCTACATGAGAATTTAAAAGTAAAAAGTCCTTTAAAAATTTTAAAAATTTAAAGTCCCATAATAAAATGATGGGCTTTATGCACGTTGTTTCTCTTTTTTCTGAACTGTTATATTTCTTTCCTTACTCTTTAGGAAATGATCATGCTTGTGTTCCTATAATGTGACTGTCATCACTTTATGTATCTACCTGTGCTACACTGAAACCATTTTATTTTACCTTGATGTTTTAGGTGCAAATAGGGCAGAGAACTGGGAGTGAAAGTGTGCTTTCTTGGTAACTTTGGTGTTCTCTGAATCAGATGCACTACCCTGTAGACCTCATTTGATCTTAACCATTGTTTCTAATATAATCTATTTGAGTTGATAAAGAGCAAGGGTTTTAGGAAAATGCCCCATAAGTTACTAAAAGTTACAATTGTTATTTTTTTACTTTCATTACTAAGTTTCTCTTGTAAAACCTTCAACAGCTCTGTCTCTAGTAGTAGTGGGTTTTTCTTTTAGTCACTCATATCACTGCTGCTATGTTAATATTTTGAAAGCACATCTGATACCATTCTTTTGAAACTCATCTCTAGAAATCTTAGTTCAGTCTGGCATTTTATGTTCATGCTTTATCTTCTAGTACTCTACTACCTTTTAGTCAAGAGCTTTGTCAAGTTACCTTACCTTCACATCTTGTAATGACCTTAGTTTCTGAATGACCAAGTCTCCTGGTACCTCTAGGCCACAACTTGGGTGTCACTGTTTTGATGGAAAAGTAGGTTAATAGTCCCTCTTATACATGGCACCTGTATCCCACTTAGCAGAGTTTTAATTTCTTGAGGGGTGAGTCTGGTAATATTGTGTAATTATTAGCTATTTAACAGTTTATGCATACATGCATTATTACATACAGGAACTAAAACTCCCAGTGAGAATACTGCCCTAGCATAAGAAACATTTTTTCTACCTTGTAACCACCAACAAATAGTTTAATGCTTGTCCGTTAAACATACCCTTGAACATGGAGAGTCCTTGTCTTTTTTAATATTGTATGCCTGTAACACTTAGCGTAGTTGGTGCTCAGTAAGGTATTTAATAAATGTTTAATGAATTGAGTCAGCAAATGACCTTGTGAATTGTTATTTATTAAGTACACAGTTGTATTTTACCAAATAATTGGTCACGATCATAGTTTCTTTCATTGGTAGGGAGTAGTATAGCTTCATTTTTTTTTTTAAGATGGTAAAAATGATACAACATAGAAGAATACCTTTTTTGTTTTACTCATAGGAAGTAGAACAGCTAAGAATGGAACGCCTACAGATTGATGAACAGCTACGACAGATTGGTATGGGTTTCAGACCTTCTTCCACCAGAGGGCCTGAAAAGGAAAAAGGATATGCCACTGATGAAAGTACCGTCTCTTCTGTACAAGGTTCTAGGTCTTATAGTGGAAGAGGCAGAGGTCGTCGGGGCCCTAATTACACCTCCGGTTATGGTAAAAAAAACAATTTTTTTTTTTTTAAACTTTTTGATTTAGTTAGTTCTTCACTCTGGTTTGGCATGGAGGGCAGGAGAGTGTTCCAAGTCATATGTCTTTATAGTAATGACTGTAAAAGGTATATGATGTTCAAGGAGCTATGTAATGAGATCAAACATGTTTTTTGTTAGGTTGGCAGTTCATGATCATGTTTATTCTAAATATATATGGAATTGTTGTACACATATTTATATATAGAATGTAAACATATCAAACCTACTAATGGTGATGATACTGCTAGGAATCTTTTTTTTTTTTTTAATCCTCTTTTGCCTACCCTCCAGGAGAAGTAAAAATGAAATACTATGCTAATTAGTGTGCTAAGGTTGTATGTAGCACATCTGTACTAGCTTTTTAAAATATACTTAATAGCTCTGTTGGCAGTTGTGAATATAAATCTCTCACATCTGCCAATATTTTGTCCAAAGAACATTTCACTAAAATGAGGGCTTTTTAAAAGCCAGAACCAAATCAATACTTCATAGATGAACATTTTTCTAAAATGTATTTCATTGTGAGGATGGGGCCCTAACCGATGTATGAAGGGGCCAGTGGATGGTGGTGGTCAACAATTTTCTAATCCTAAATTTTCACTTATTCTTCTTCAGCTTCGGAGTTCCATTTTTCTGCATTTGGACTTGGATCTTAGCAGTGACCTGATTTGTCTTCCCTTGTTTTCTTCCCTTTCTCTTTTCCTTCTCTTTTCTCCATTCCTCTGTTCATCCTAACTGCTTTAGGAAAATATTTCATAAGCCTTTTCCAAAATAGAAGGCATTTAGAGAAAGTGGGAATACATAAAAGCTTACAGTGTGCAGATTCCACATCTGATTTCATGTTTGAAGACTCATCTAATGCCAACATTATATTAAATCTGTACTTTGATTTGCTGTAGACTTGAAAGGTTAATTATCCCTTTCCTTTCTTATATTTCCATGTTCTAATTTCTTGATATTTTTTATTATTTAAAGTTAACTCTGTATTGAGAGCTGAAAAGCAAAATTCCAGGAACATGTTTTAGCATGTGAAGATCTGAGAATTGTGAAGTACTACTGTATTCTTGAAAATACATTTAATACAGAAGACAGATAATGAGTGATTAAAGAGAAAATAAGTATATTGAATGATTCTAGAGCCACAAATTACTAGTACAGATAATTAGATTTGGCTTTTTTTTGGATGATGAGGATGGTGAATTCATTGAAGACTTTTATAAGCCTTTGGGAAGTCAACTTGCTGAGGCCAGTCTTTTGCAAAATACCTTTGTTGAAAGTGATAATAAGTTTTTATGATTAGATAATAAGTTTTTATGAGTGGTAGAGGGAATATCCTCTGGATTGAAGAAAGTTATGCAAGTTGTTCAGTAGATGGCACTCTTACCTCTGAGACTTTGCAGACTAGTAGTATCATTGCGCTTGTTGAAATAGCTATTGAATTTTAGTGGGCTTGAGAGAAAACCATTTGAATTTGGTTATAGATGTTCTCTTGTCTACTTAATACCAGGATTTTTAGGTGATAATATATATACACACACACATATACGTGTGTGTGTGTGTGTGTGTGTGTGTGTGTGTGTCAGTCATGTAAGAAACTTGTTCTAGTAGCACTGAAGTTGGTATATACCTTAGAATGGATGATGTTTTAAAACTACAATTGGCAACATTTTCTTTAGTGGCACACAAAATATGTCTTTCAGTGAATGGATGGCATATTGGAGTTGATAAAACATGGTACTTTTGCTGTTAAGCAGTCATGATCATTGAAAAGGATGTAAAGCATCTTCATAAGAGTTTTTAGAAGTTTTGGAGAGGGGAAAATATGATGTAAAGTTCTGTTAAAAATAAGTATTTGGAGTCATGAAAAAATGGATTACTTTGAATCATTTTTAAAGCCCAGTGTAAATCATTTTTTTTTGATTCATCAACTTCTATTTTACAAAATTAAAAGAATGGTTGCAGTGATTTCAACACAGTTTTCTGTTGATGCTTTAACACATTTCAAATTTAAAGGCTTTTAACACTGATGTATTAAGAGTTTTCTAGGTCAGAAGTCAGACATGAGTCTCAGTGGGCTAAAATTGTCAGCAGGACTGTATGTTCGTCCTTTCTTGAGGCTCCAGGTTAGAATCTGTTCCCTTGATATTTCCAGCTTCTGACCCCCTCTTTGTCTGTTTTGTAAAGCCAGTGACTGTAGAGTTCTGCTGCTCTGTCTCTGGTTCTCTGTAGCTGAGATCCACTCGTTTAGTTTGGCCTCACCTGGATAATCTCCCCACCTCAGTATCCTTAACCTTATCACATCTGCAAAGTTCTTTTTGCCATCCCAGAAACGTTTAAGCTTTATTTAATATGAATAAAGCAAAAGCACTAGCCAATTCATTAGTCATTTTTGTTTTTTTTTTTATTTTTTTTATTTTTTTATTTTTTTTTATTTTTTATTTTTTTTTTAAATTTTTTTTTTCAACGTTTATTTATTTTTGGGACAGAGAGAGACAGAGCATGAACGGGGGAGGGGCAGAGAGAGAGGGAGACACAGAATGGGAAACAGGCTCCAAGCTCTGAGCCATCAGCCCAGAGCCCGACGCGGGGCTCGAACTCACGGACCGCGAGATCGTGACCTGGCTGAAGTCGGACGCTTAACCGACTGCGCCACCCAGGCGCCCCAGTCATTTTTGTTTTTGACTTCAGTATCTGTCTTATCTACTGAAATGTATTTATGATTTAGACCACTCCCCCTTAAGTCTTTTGAATACTATATTTTTTTATTACTATAATTTATTGTCAAATTGGCTTTTATACAACACCCAGTGCTCATCCTAACAAGTGCCCTCCTCAGTGCCCAGCACTCTTTTTCCCCTCTTCCCCACCCATCCACCTTCAGTTTGTTATCTGTATTTAAGAGTCTCTTGTGGTTTGCTGCCCTCCCTCTCTGTAACTATTTTTTCCCCCTTCCCTCTCCCCATGGACTTCTGTTAAGTTTCTCAAGATCCGCATATAAGTGAAAACATGTATCTGTCCTTCTCTGACTTGTTTCACTTAGCATAATACCCTCCAGTTCTATCCATGTTGCTGCAAATGGCCAGATTTCATTCTTTCTCATTTCCAAGTAGTATTCCATTGTATATATAAACTACATCTTCTTTATCCATTCATCACTTGATGGATATTTAGGCTCCTTCCATAATTTAGCTATTGTTGAAAGTGCTGCTGTAAACATTGGGGTACATGTGCCCCTATGTATCAGCACTCCTGTGAATATTAGATTTAGGTTAAACTTTAGTAGGAATTCCCTTGCTTGTGACATTGAGTTAAATACACTGTATTTCTAGAGAGACTTCAATAGGGACTTTGTAAAAATTTAAAAAACGAGATTACTTATCTTCAGATTTTGGTAATGTTTTCAGGCAGTGCATAGGTTTGTCAATAAATTCAGATACATTCCAAAGGATGTTTTCACTACTCATGAAATGATAAATTGCCCTTACTCCAACAAAACCGTGACATCAGTTAATAAATTCTTTTTTGTCATTTGGATAAATAAGTGTTTGGGAGAGACATTCTCTTTTGTGAGATTCTCGTTCCTAATAAACACACTTGAGTGTAAATACTAGAAACTTGCTGTATTTTTTATAAAAGTTCCAACTAAGTCATTCTTATATCATTGACTGGTTACATCCATATTTAATGTCAAGTGGAGAAAAAAAGATGAATGTTGAAGAATTTTCTTTAAAGGAGAAAGGAAATTGTTAGGCCTCTTCATTTGTTAAGTTTTATTGTGGGTACCTTACTGTTGTGCATCTGAAGAATTCTTACGTTTTACTTCCATCATCAAATGACTGGGGTTTAACTCTAGGGAACTTGTGGTTTATCATGGAATCACTTTTATTTGGGAGATGAGCAAATGAATATCAAAGTCATGCAGCAGATTGCTTTAACAGAGAATTGTTGTGCACATTGTTAGGTGTGGGAGGGCATTTAGAGGTAGAAGAAAGCTCTACCATAGGCCAAGGGAGATGTAAATCCAAAGGGAAAAAAATAGAAAACTACACATGACAGCATTGCATGATAGATACATGTTACTTTTAAGGAAATAAGAGGAGGGGAGGAGTCTTTTCAGTTAAATTGGTCTGAAACTACAAATTGAACTGGGCTCTCAAGGAGAGATCTATTTGGATATTTGATATAAAAGGGAGGGATGGAAGTGGCATCCCAGAATTAACAAAGAATAGAAGTGGAAATGAGTATTGTAGTGATTGAGTCATCTAAATCTAACACATAATTGTGATATAATGATAATGATATTGCAGGCTTTTATAGAATCTTTGCAATGTTTAAATTTTTAAAAGATCACTATTAAAATAGGTCACTGGAACCTTAGAAATGGTCTGTAAACTCTTAGAGTCATGATAAATTTTTCTGTCAGGTTAAAGTCGTCTTCTCAGTAACATTCTTAAAATTTATTCTGTAATTTCAAATAGTGTATTCTAATTTAAGCCACTGTTCGTAAAATGTAATTGTTTTATGTACAACCACTAAAGATACACTCACAATTTATAAGACACTATCAATTATGAGAAACACTGTGATTTCAGAGATGTTAAAGTGTGAAATAGTGTGCTTCCTAGAATCAATAAAATGGTAGAATACACTGTACAATTAAACTATTCGTTTTTCTGAATATGATTAAATTTGCTTTAAAATATAATAGCGGTTATTTCATTATACTAAAACCTAAAAGTGGGCAAGTTTTTTTTTTTTTTTTGACTATTTCCAGATACTAACTGCATTTGCATTATCTATGTAATGTTTTGTGTCTTTGCTGTAATACTATATTGGCTGTATTTCTGCATATCTAAACCAGTTTTTTTTTTTTTTTTGCTTGTTTTAATATTTATTTTCTGTATTCATGGAAACAAATCTCTGCTAAGTATAATTACCAAGTTATAGTATATCTAAACCAATTTCTAATCTCCCACTAGTAGATCCTATATTATTAGTATAATATTATATTTGATTATTACTTAGTAAATTTCACATTAATTTTAATTTAGCTTCCTTTGAATCAGCCAATTAATAGGGTGATTAAAATAATTTGTAGGAAATAATTTTGGAAAGTTTTCACTCCTTATTTTCCCTTTTTTAAAAATATCAAGAATCTAATTGGCTTATGTTCTCTTTCCCAAGGTACAAACTCTGAGCTGTCTAACCCCTCTGAAACAGAATCTGAGCGTAAAGACGAGCTGAGTGATTGGTCATTGGCAGGAGAAGATGATCGAGAGAGCCGACATCAGCGTGACAGTAGGAGACGCCCAGGAGGAAGAGGGAGAAGTGTTTCAGGGGGTCGAGGTCGTGGTGGACCACGTGGTGGCAAATCCTCCATCAGTTCTGGTAGTCTTTTATATACTATGTCAGCATCCTTATTTTGTAAACAGTATAACCTTGTACAAGTTAATTCATTCCCCAAGTGTCTTCTCGCTGAGGAAGGTAGTGGAGCATATGATAAGGAGAAACCTTGGAGAGTGTTTCTCAGTGAAGGTTTAGCTAGAATTTTCCAGTCAGAAATTTTGGTTGGCTGATTCTGTTTCAGTGGTCAAAGAGTTCTCTAGTTTTGGGGGGCTTACATAATTAATTAGAATGTTTTTTTTTTCCCGCTAGAATTTTTGGGTTCTATATTTCTGTTTGCCAGACCCAGAAAATTCTAATGCAAAGAGAGATCTAAGTTATGTAATACTAAATATTCTTAATGTTGAAAATCAACTGAGAACTTTTGCTGCACTATGTACGATTTTGGGAACAGGGAAGAATTGTGAAATTTAAAAATTTTTGTGTTGTTTGAGGAATTGAGCTGTATAGAAGACTGAGAACTGAGATGCATGAGCACCTTTGTCTTTTTCTTCCTTCCCTTTTTTTTGGTAGGAGTTGTGAGAATGTTTTTGGTTAGTTTAATGGGCTGGGGGACAGAATCATTAGAGATGTGTGAACTAGATTATGTCATAGATACAGCCTTAACGTATCTTTATTGTATACCACTTTAAGAAAACCATGTTTTCTTAATGTATATATATTCCTCGTGAAAGTTTATATGGTATTTTAAATGTTATAGAACATACGTATATATAATTAAATATATACCAGACTTGCTTACCAACAACAAAAAACTGGAACAAATCACACAATTTTTAAAAGGTACTCCGGTTCCAGTGATCTTCTTTGAGCCCTAAGTTTATTTTACAGGCTTTTAGGGAAATACTTTTATATTTTACTACATTGCTCACTATTACCAAGGTTTGTAAAATTGTAGTATGCTGAATTGCACAATAAATGTACTTTACCTAGTGCTTATGATTAATGGATAAACTTAGTGTCTTTTGCAAAGATGCTAGCTTGCTAGCTGTTACGGAAACTTAGAAAGGAAAAATCGTGATTAGGTGAATTTCTTCTATAATTTGATTGGTGGAGGCAATAAATGCACATAGGTAAGATGGGTATTTTTTTCCTTATGATTATATCTTAAAACTTTCCCTTTCTCACCTTCACCCTACTTTACCCCACCTTCATTCTTTGTTTCTGGAGATGGGAGTACTAGTCAACTTTATATTTTCCTATAACCAGTTAGAATTTGAACCTTCTTAGTTTGATTTTTTTTTGTATAGACTTGTTTTGATTGCTTCAGTTTAGTAACATTTCTATTATGCCATGGAATGCAGGTGTTGTGATTTACTTGGGTATAGCACATTAACATTAGCACAAAGAAGCAGCTGACTCCTTGAACTTGGTAAAGGGGACAAAATTGTGTATTTATGTCTCTCCACTTTTCATTTCTCTAGCTTCTGGGTAGGACTAGCTAAGGATGTGAATGTCAAAAATAGCAAGTAATAATATACTGTTTTCTAATACATGTTCAAAACAAGTCAAAGAGAAGTGGTAGGAAGGTGAGGGTGTTTGCTCATCTTCTGCTTTAATTTTTCATTGCCATTTAAAGTTCTTCATATTACTTTCCAGGAAAAATAGTCATACAGGAAACATTTTTTTTGAATATGGAATATAGGGGGAGAATTGTAGATGTAGTTCAATATAGATCAAAGCATTTCTAATGACTGCAGCTCTCTTAAACGAATATTTCTTGCCTCTGACATGCATATAGTGCTCAAAGATCCAGACAGCAATCCATACAGCTTACTTGATAATACAGAATCTGATCAGACTGCAGACACTGATGCCAGCGAATCTCATCACAGTACTAACCGTCGTAGGCGGTCTCGTAGACGAAGGACTGATGAAGATGCTGTTCTGATGGATGGGATGACTGAATCTGATACAGCTTCAGTTAACGAAAATGGGCTAGGTATGTAAGCACTTAGGGAAAAGATTGTCTATTGTTAATGTATGATGCTTTTTTCAAAAGACAAAAACAAAACCAAACCCAAACTTAATGCAATTCACATACTGAAGTTTTCTTAGTGTTTACTTCAATTCAAACAAGGTAGATAGCTTTGTATCTGTCTGAAATGTCTGGTTTTCAGATTTATATAGCCAAATTATTTGAAACTTGAAAGTGTTTATTAAAAGTGCCCTTTGATGCCATTAAATCAATATAAATATTCAAACTGCAAGGCACTTAATACTCTTACTGTTCATAAACCAAAATTGGGCTTTCTGCTTGCTTCTTTAGAAATTATTATGATGACATTAGTGAAGGTATGTATATTGAGTAGGCATTAACTTTCAAAGGGCTAAAATGTTATTAACTTTGCTAAAAACTAAATTGTATTGGAAAGGAAGACTTTATTCCTGAATCATGGTAATTTAAATTAAGTCTTTCAGTTTGTTCAATTAAGAGTTAAAACCCTCTTACTTTCCAGATGGTAATTCCATTTTTAATCTATTTGAAATGGTTAAAACTACAAAATTATTTTCCTGTCAGTAATGTATGTCGTTTTATCTTCCCTGTTTAATTAAAAGGTTCTCTCTCGCTTTTCTTAAATCTTTGAAGGAAAGAAGTTTTTTTTTTTATTTTGTTTTTTGTTTTTGTCAGAATAGTTCATGGTAAACTTTGCAATTACAGATGATAGTGAAAAAAAACCCCAGCGACGCAATCGTAGCCGCAGGCGTCGTTTCAGGGGTCAGGCAGAAGATAGACAGCCAGGTAACTTTTGAGTGGACCTGTTGACAACACCAGGTCACAAGCATGAAAACAATGTCATGTGTCTGCTTTCTAAATATATTATACTTACATGTACACGTGTGCATATACATTCAAGATGTGCATTACATAAATTGTTTTCTCAACTAATAAGACTACTAAAATGCATTCTTCCTTCACTTCGTAAATGTTTAGTAACCTGTCTAATTGAACTAATGTTGTGTTTTAATTTTTTTACATGGAAATACTATTGAGAAGACCATTATTTTGTCCACTTGGCAGATTCTTCATACTTGAATTGGGGCCTGCCATCCCAGGGACTATGTTGTAGATTGTGGTTGAGGTTGATTGGCAAAACTGGGCAACTTTTGCATGGTGCTGCTCACTATATCTGGATTCAGCACCTCATTTTTGTGGGAATTGTAAATACCCACAGTTAAAAAAAAGCATAAATGAGAAAAATACTTGAAAGTGTCTTTTTTCTAATAAGAGGAATGCATGTTATGTTTTGTTTGTTTACTGTAGTGTGATGCCTTTTCCCTTACACCTACTAACTATTCAAATTAATAGTACTTACTTAGTTTTAGAATGTTAATTTAAGTAGACATAATTTTTAGTAACTTCAAAGAAACTTGTTTGCTGTGTCTATATTATTTTGAACATAATTCCGTTTTCTGTGTACAGAGAATCACGTGTATATTCACAATGAAGAAAATGTGTGCACCAAAAATAAACCCCTTTTGAACTAATCATTTTCTGCATTCTTTACAAAAGCAAATTTTTGGGTGTGTATTCCCCAAATACAGAATGTAAATTCAAGTATCTTTAATATTTTAGGTTTAGTGGTTGCAGAGACATTTGGGAAAACTGGTTTTAAAGGTGTTAGTTCCATTCTTGAAGAAAAGTCCGTGTTTTAAAGGTAGTTGTAAATTTAAAAGGAATTTAATATTGTCAAAAATAGAAAGTTTCCACCAAGTTTTTTTATTGCTTTCCTTTCTCTTCTCTCTGTAGTGTTAGAAATATTCTTTAGATCAAGCGATCATAAAGTTGGCACAGTGGTGAATACAGTTCTTTCTGGTCATAGTTTATAAATAAGAAAATTCAAGCTACATTGTGGGTTTAACATATAACATAATTTTTTAACTAGATGGTGGTTTATTAAGTCAGTGGACATCAAAAACATAGTGGTGTTAAGGAAGAGGCAGATTTTTCTGTATGATATTAATTGAAAATTGAGTAGTTTGAGGTGTCCAGTAATATGGTTTGTGTTCTATAGTGCATTTATTCCTATTTTACTCTGTTCTTTGGATTGCCACTTTTCCTAGAAATTCTTGTTCCCTAGCCTGCCTTTCCGCCGCCTCCCCCTAAAAAACTGTTAAAAGCCCCCCCCCCCAGCCCCCCAAGATAGGATTAATGGAACAGGCACATCATTTTCTCCTTGCCCCTGGCAGTGCTTCTAGGAAAGTAGCCTCCTAAAATGTCAACATTCCCTTATATAATTTAATTTATTCTCATTTGCTCAAGATTTCTTGTTTTTAGTATAAATTAAGCAGTGAATATTCCTTACTAATAAGAATGTGATTATAACACTTGTGTCAAGTTGGTTTACTTAGACCACTTAGGAAATTCTACAGTCCAAATTATGCTGCACAAATTGCCTATCTTTTTTTCTAATTATTAATTAATCTTCATTGACCTTTTAAGTGGCTAGTATTGTAAAGACTAGCTATAAACAGGTTTTGAGTCAATTGAGTTTGTTTTTAGTTGTACCTCCCTTTATGGGGGAGGGGCACTGGTAAGTTTTTACCTTTCCAGCTATGTGCCTCTAATGTTGATACCCATATCAAAAAAGTATATTATTCTGTGTGTGTGCATAGTGGATGAAGGGTTCTAACAATTGTCACATACTCAAAGTTAGCAATATGTCTGTCTATGCAGAAGGGTTTCCAAGTAGCTGAGTTCTTCCGGGTGCCACTAAGGGTTGAACTATGGAAACAGAATGAATTCATGAAGGTGTTACACAAACTAGAATCATTTCTAGAATGTTTTTGCCACCATATATGTGTACATAATAATGAAATGGACTTGATAGTATTCCTCTTCTTAATTGTGGAAACTATTACTAAATGTTTTTATAAATTAACAGTGGATTTAAATGATTTTAAAAGCTTCAAAATGAGCACAGTGAGTTTCTTACAATTTGGAAGACAAGAGGCAGTTTTAGACAGGAAACGTCTTTTATTTAGTGCTGTTTCTAATAAATGATTTGCATTCTGAATTAAGTGGTTTTTTGAGATTTAAAAAGATTAGTAGTTTCAGAACGTTCTTGGATCTTATAAAAGGATTATGTTAATTTGTGATCACAAAAAAAGTGAATTGTAAATACCATCCAGCTTTCTTATTTTATCAAAATGATTTATTTTCATATAATTTGAAACTAATGGACTGACCATTTCTCCCCTAGTGACTTTAAATAAATAATTTAAAATTTACTTGAAGTTTTCATTCTTTACATAAACCTGCTCTCATCCTGTAATTTAAAATACCTTGTATTTCACATAATCAGAGATTTTCGTCACCAGTTTCTGGGAGAAAATAATTCTTTGAAAGAGAGCAATCATTTTGACATTTCTTCAAATCAGTAAATTCTAAGCTATAAAGTCCTAAAGAGAAAGGGTTGAGGTGTAAAGTGAGGCCAGAGTACCTGTAGAACAGAGATCATTTTTTTCCACTTGGGTTGGCAGAAGGGTGTTAGCTTGTGTTAGTCTTTTTCTTATGTCACTATTGCCATCCAGTTCCTTGCAAACACACATAACACTTCAGTTAGTCCCTTGAAAGATTATTGAAGCAGGGAAGGGATTGTTACAGAATTAATGGCGGCCCTTTTCCCCACCAGAATTAATGTCCACGTTTTTAGGGTGATGGTCTGCCATCTTTAGTTTGCTTGTAGTTTTTTATTTTAGATCACTCACAATGGTTTCTAGTGTGAAATGTTAAAAGAAGGACTGTAAAATACCACATTTGGATATCTTGTACTTAAAAAAAACCAAAAAAACAAAAACAACTAATATATGAGTACATCTTTTATATCTCTGGTGAAGTATAGCACACCGTGATTTGCACCAAATGTGCCCCATTTTTTCCCCACTGAGAATTGCAAACACTGGGCTGAGAATGCTGCATTTCCTATTCTTGGTTGTGGATTTCTATATCAAACTTTATCCCAACCGTGGAGTCAACCAGAAGCAATGGCTGGATTCTTAAGAAAGCTGACTTAAATCTAGGCTTCCTTGATCTCCAGCTTGGAATTTTCTATTGTCAGCACTAAATCACAGGCACATTTTTCAAGCTTTGTTTTTGGTTGGAGGTGGTACCCAGCTTAAAATTTTGAAATTGGGTTACCCACCGTCAGTTTATTTTAAAAGTAAAATTACTCTTTATCCATAAATAAACTTTAGAAATATTTTTTCAACACCTGTAATTTTTTTCTCATCTTCAACAGTCACAGTTGCAGATTATATTTCTAGAGCTGAGTCTCAGAGCAGACAAAGAAACATCCCAAGGGAAACTTTGGCTAAAAACAAGAAAGAAATGGTAAGGAGAATTTAACCTGTAGGTTTTGTTGGTTTGGTTTTTGTTTCTGTTTTTTTTGTTTTTGTTTTTGTTTTTTATTATTTTATTATTTTATTATTTTTTTTGGTATGGTTTAGCTTTATGTTTACTTCTTATCTTATTGTATGATCACTTGTTTCCCCAACTAGACAAATAATATTTTAAAGACTACTCTTTGTTTTGTTCTTGGCCCCAGGTAACTGAAGATATGCATGCTTGAGCCTGGAATACTTTTCATTTAGAATTCCAGATAGCATTTGTAAAATTCATTCTATCCAAAGATATTGGACAGAGACTATTGGCTTAATTTGGGGAGCAGTAGGCTATATATATCTCTTCTCAGTGATAGCTATAGACCTCTTTAAGTGTCAAGTCTTTTAAATGCTTTAACAGATGTGAAATGTAAAGGTGAGTAAAATAGGCATTATTTGCTTAGGGTATTAACCTTATATCTTTTACATGGTGAGCTTTCCAGTGGTTAAAATTAAATTAGGTTCAAGTTTTCAGTAAACAAGTCCAGATTCTTCCTGTTGTTAAGGACTGCTAGGTACTAGAGATAGAGTTGAAAGACCAGTAGAGGTGGAATACATTGGTATATGCTTTGAAACTTTTAAGAACATTTTAATTCTTTGATCCAATGTCGTATGTGAAACTGAAATGATTTATTAGCTAATGTTTATATAGCTGTTTTCCTCCTCAGCTATAGATTTCATTTATAAAGAAGTTGAAAAAGTTGTCTCCCTTTGGCAGGCAAAAGATGTGATTGAAGAGCATGGTCCTTCAGAAAAGGCAATAAATGGCCCAACTAGTGCTTCTGGCGATGAAATTTCTAAGCTACAGCGTACTCCAGGAGAAGAAAAGATTAATACCTTAAAAGAAGAAAACACTCAAGAAGCAGCAGTCCTGAATGGTGTTTCATAAACTGAAGAAGTTCCTAGTTTACAGTTCTTTTACATTACATTTTACAATAGTGCTTGTACAAGCTTGCCAAAGATAGAATATGGATCGCCAGTCTTTACATCGCACTTTCAGTTCCTCCATTTGGAATTCAGAAAGGGGAGGGATCCTGAAGAAATCATATGTTAAACATACTTTGACACCTACTGTGTTATAAAATATATCATCAGATGTGCCTTGAGAATAGTATATGTAACATTAAAAAAAGTTGCTGGCTATAGGAAATGTTATTTTGTTTTCAAAATATGGCAGAGATGGGGGGAGGAGGGTGGGGTGGGATCCCTAACGTAATATTCTTTATGAAAGCATTAGCTGCTTTTGTTACATTTTTAATAATATGCAACCACTTCTTCACCTGAGGAAAACTAGAATGAAATGCAGTCTAAAATATTTTGCACTGAATTGTAATTCTTCATTAGTTTAGTCTGGAAACTGGTCTGTTTTAATGTGTTTTTTAAATGCTGTATGTTGAGGAAAATCTGCAGACCACTGGAATACATTTGTTAAACTCTCATCTGCAGGGACACTGGGTGATATTGGCAGTGACTGTTCTACATTGAGGCTTTGTTTGGTTTATTTATTAAAGTGTACAGTATTTAAAAATCAAACATAGCTTTAGTTAAAACACTAAGCTGAATTAGTCATGTCCATTTCAGAGATAACCTGAACTACTGAAAAGATCAATTTCCAGGTTTATTCTGTATAAAAGTACATGTTAGTCTTCAGTAGAGTATCTTTTCCTTTTTTTCTTTTTCTTTTCCTTTTTTTCTTTTTTCTTTTCTTTTTTTTTTTTTTTTTTGATTTTGGTTGTTTGATGTGCAATATGTTTTTGTATGCAGGTAGTAAATAAACTTTGATCTTCCATTTGCTGATTTTTAACTTTCTACTTTTTATACCAGTATACTTTTTATAGCATAGTAGTTGGAACTAGTAATAGGCCTAGAATAGTTATCCTAATTGCTTTTAAAAAAGCATTACTTGCTCATAAATAGTATAAAAATATTAATTGATGAGTTAATTATTTTGTAATGAAACCTCTGAAAGCTTAAAATTTAGTCTGTTAGAATAGATTGGCTTAGGGAATTGGTCATACATTTAATAATTAGGAAAAGTTTTATAACCTACTCAAAGGCAACTTTTGGAAGGCAATGGGATAAAATGCAGAATTTTACTTTGGCCTTTGATAATTTACTAAAAAATATTTTTATAAATCAGAATGGTGAGCAATTTTTAAGTAAGAAGTAGACCATGAACTTGGTTTTTGATTCTCAAGGAAATAATTTTGAAGATTGTCAAACTAATGATTGTATTTTTTGTATATATTTTAGCCACATTACTTAATTTTAGGAAGATGAAGACTTCACATAAAGTGTTTCAAAGAGTAATAATGATATAATTATGCAGATAATTGTGAGGTCATATCAGATAATTGTGGATTTACTGGAGGATTTTTTTCTATAGTGGTATATATAGACCACTGAGCAAGAAAGACAGCCCTTTCTGTCACTTGATGTTTGAAAGTGTTTTTTATGTGCATAATTTGTGTTAATTTGTTATGTGCATAAAACTGTTAAGTGGTTTTAGTTAATTTATAATGGCTGAAAGACATTTCAAGGTATTGCTAAAAATGTAATAATTGTCAGGTCAGTGTACATATAACCCTAGACCTCACGTTTATTATCACTGAGGTTAACATGTGATGGCATTAACTGCATTTCCCTAAAATCCTAATAATAGAATTTATAAGTAAGGTGTGGTATGAATAGTGCAATCCTTGGATTTTGAATAACAGTATCAAATCATATCCTGAGTTTAAAAAAAAACTTAACCCACAGATGTCTTTTTTAACCATCAAAAGAAAGAAGTAAAACTGTTGGCCTTTTAATTCTTGTCTAGAGTAACAGGGTTACAGATTAATTACAAGTTAAGAGAATTTTCATTAATCCCCAAAGTGGTAAATACGATGTAAAGAAAAAAATGATTTTTCATTTTCTTCCATGTACAATAGATTCACTAAGATTCTTCTGCCATAAAGATTGTTTCACTGAGAAAGTAACCTAAAACCATCTTAGAAAGTGGGTATTGTACAAGCAGTTGTTCAGAATAACCACATTCTAGGAAATTAGTATCAAGATTTCATTATTTACAAGTGACTAAACCCAGCATCTTCTGTACTGCAGAACCATGAGTCTTTTCTTGGGTAAATACCGTATACTCTGATTCAAAAAAGCCTATTCCCCAAAGGCGGTAGCTGTTGGTGATTAGGTAGCCCACCAGATTATTTGAGAGGGATGTATGTTTTTTTGGCTACTACACCAGTTAAGTGAGATGTTGCTCTGGGAAAACTTACTGCTAAGTTAGGCCATGCTAAAAGACACTCAACAGAAAAGCCCAAATGTCTTGTGCAACCCCCATATTTCAGTATACTTATGTGAAATCACATCTGGAAGCTTATTAAGATTATGTGGGGATAAAAATCTTTTCCTGAAACTTTGGCAAGCCTAGGATCTTGGGTTTGGCATTACCTTTTCATTTCATTATTTTTTAAAGATTTTAAGTAATGTCTACATTGGACGTGTGGCTCAAATTCACAATCCTGAGATGGAGTTGCATACTCTACCAACTGAGTGAGCCAAGCGCCCATGGAATCACCTTTTTAAAGCCTTCAGTGGGCCTAAAACTTGCAAAATGGTGTGTATGGGTCTTTGTTGATAGATCAGTCACCTTTGGTAAAACAGTCACCTTTGGTAAAATTGTACTAAGAATACACCAATTTTTAAGTCGTTTTGTGTATTTTAATGTGGAGTTAAGAGAAGCAGGACATCGAACTGTTCGTGAAAACCTCAGACATTCTTTAGAACAAGACTGAGGGAAGTTGCCTAAATAGTTGTGCAAAACAAATACAGGTACACGTAGGGAAGTAAAATATCTAAGAGCAGAAACACTAGTAAGTTACTGAGGAAGAGGCAAAAGTAGCTGGTATTTTATTGTTTTCTGGATCTCCATGTCAGCCATTCTTTAGTAGCTTGGATCCATCACCTCGATGCTAACATCCGGTATTTTTGTAGCTGTTATTTGCTAGAAATCTGATTTGTAATTTGAGAGAGGTCTCTGCGGAGTTGGCATATTAACAATGTTGCACTTTGATTGGATAATAATACCAAATACAACTTCACACAGATTTGCATTTTCTTGAGGTTGAAATCAACCTAGTTTTCTCATAGGCTATGCCTACAATAAAGCTTTTAATCTAAGGAAGGACAGATGAATGGAAAACCTGATTGTAATGCATTAAGCCCTGTACTGGTGATTATTGGAGAGTAAAGGTAAATTACTTTTACACTTGGATTTTCTAGAAGGCTTTAAGGAATTTGGATTGAACTGGATCTCTGTGTTTGGCATTATTCCAAAAGATAAAAGGATGGTGTGAATCCTCACTGAGTTTCCTACCTTTGCTATTATGGTTTGGATCACCTATACCTTTTTTCTTTTGAGAGAGTGCACACGCAGGCGGGGGGGGGGGGGGGGGGGGGGGCAGAGAGAGAGAATCCCAAGCAGGCTCTGCTCTTGGGATCATGACCTGAGCTGAATTGAAAATCAAGGGACTCTCAATGGACCAAGCCACTCAGGGGCCCCTCCCAGGATCCCCTATGTTTTTTATAAGGACATCTGGTATAGTGAATTTGGGGACTCCTTTTTTAAACTTTATTAGAAAGCTTTCTTGAATGGATAGTAGTCACAACCTTTGATAGCATTTGGGTTTTATTTCAGAAACTCAAACAATCAGTCTGCTATGTATAGTTAAATTTTGGCAAGTGGTAGTAATTTGAAGTTGCACTCGTTGAAAGTCCAATATGTTGAAATATAGGAGATTGCCACAGTTGACCATTTTTTCCTACAAACGTGGCATTTTCTTATGTATGATTTTTTAAGTATGATCATTTTACTCTAGAAATCAACCAAGAGTCTAATCATCCTGAAAACCCCTTAGTGGTGAGAGATGTACATACACTCAGAAATATATTGTTTTTTAAAAGGTTATCAGCGGATCACGTTATAAAGAATCATCTGTACCTTCTATATTACTACTTCAAGTACTGAAATAAGGTGTAGACTATCATGTAGCTTTCTCTTTAAGAGGATCTCCACCAATACATTTGGTTTGCGTATTACTTCTTTGGTAATTTGAAAATTGCAGGTATAGGTTTATAGAATTGGGAGTTTCTGTGTACTTAAACCAGACATTTCCAACTATGCCATGTGCAGTCTAAAGATAGCAAAAAGCAAGGGCAAGATTATTTTTCACTGATCTCAGTCCTAAAGCCCCACTATTCCCTAGTATACTAGTTAATAACTTGCCAAATTTGTTTCAGTGATTGGTAAATTTTTCTTGGGGTGAAATTACAGGGGTATTCTGTGAATAATTTTGTAACTTTTTTACTTGCATTGTCAAAAGTAGTTGCTCATTTTTTAATTTAGAGAGTATTGCAAAAAATTTCCCACAGTTTTTGTGGATAAACCAATTTATATTGCCTTGGAGCTTGTGTCAACCTGTTTGAGCTTCATTTTCAACCTGCCCATTTTCAGGTTGTAAAGAAGAATGTAAACATTACTTTTGACATGCCATTAATTGCACTTGTACTAAGGTAACAGCAAGTGTTAACATATTCATATTAGACCTTAACACTGGATTGTAGACATTGTCTTTTGGTCAGGAAAAACTAGTAACACTGGATAGAAGCTCCTTCTATATTCTGTTGCTAAGGCAACACTTGGCTTTGGCTGTTAAAGCAGAGATACACAGTACTCAACAGTGCCAAGAGCAAAAGGAGCTTAGGTCATTGATGTTTCCTGGTACTCAAGGTTACTTTCAGTCCAAGATTCTTTTTTATAACCAAAAACCCACTCTAACATTTTAAACAGTGTTTTTGTACTTTATCTCAAATTTAGATATTTTTTCTATCCTGTTCTCCCATTGAAACAACTGTTTCAATTCTAGCCTGAGTGTTGAAACGTAAACGTGACTTGTCAACTCTTTGAAGCATTCTGCCTGAGTGAATTTTTTAAATAATCATTTCTGACTCAGGGTTTAAGGTAAGGTGTACATTTTCAGTACGCTGAATATAACTGTAGTGTGGCACAGTTAACATGCTTAGGGTTTTACCCCTGTATTAAAGATGCTAGTTACCTACTTTTTACTTCTAGCTGCCTTATGCCCTTTTTTGCTTCGATTCTAGAGTAAGGATAGCAGAGAAAACCATATAATCAATCTTCTAGAATTAGAATACATATGTATGAATATTCCACCTATTTTCACACAAGTTCTTGAATGGTTTGGGTGTTCTGGGATACTGATTTTGTAGAACTGGAATTTTCTTTAAGTTTATTTTGAGAAAGAGAGCACAAGTGGGGGAGGGTCAGAGAGAAGTAGAACCAGAATCCCAAGCAAGACTGCAGTATCAGTGCAGAGCCTGATGCGGGGCTTGAACTCAAAAATGGTGAAACCATGACCTCAGTTGAGATCAAGACTTGGACGCTTAACCAACTGCGCCACCCAAGCATCCCAATTTTTTTCCCCCCATAGGTATTTCCATCATTTGGAAAATAAGAGAGGGAAAAGGTTTAACTTTGAGAACCACTTATTATGCCCTACTTTCCTCACCAACAAAGCATTTTTTATAAAGCAGCATAGGACTCATAATGTCAACTCTGAGGCAGTCAAGGCAAAATTAGGGTAACTAAATCTCTGGTATTCCAGATATTCCTATGTCCCAGTGTTGTGTTCATACCTCCACTTCCCCCCCACCCCACCCTTAAAAAACCATTTGAGTACCTACTGATAAAAAGGCCCCAAGCTGAAAGTGTAAGGACAAAGTCCCAGACTCAAATTTCCTTACCACTAAGGCAAATAACCCTGGGTTTTCAAATATGTGAAGGGTACCACAGTGCAGAGGTTAACAAAGCATGGAACTTTAGGTTTGAGAAAGATCAGCCTTCTCATTCAGAATGCTGTTTTGGGTAAATTACTTAATCTCACTATTGTTTCCTTGTGAAACGCTTAAATGCTTACTTGTCTAGCACACTGTTAAAGTAGTCAGCGTTAACATTACACATCAAGTATTTCATAAAAAAAAAAAAAAATTAAAGAGGAAGGCTCTTTTACACAGATCATACTTGAATCAATTACCCTCTATGATCTGGAAGCCCTCTCGCAAGTGACCTTTCCCCAAGAAAAATGGTAGGAGTGCTTAATAGCCTATAATGAAATGTGGATTCTTCCATTTAAGGTAAGCCTAGAGGAAATAAAACTGATTACTGTGAAAGAAAAACATGCTTTGTTGTGCTCAGTGTTATTTTAAAGCATTTTTCATTGTCTTAATATTTGCCTTTAAACAGGTGTGCTATTTATATTACACACCTAAAAATATACCTACTACATGACATTTTCCCTTTCAAGGTTCATGCTTGACTGCCTGTGGGCATATTAACACTCTATTTGTCTTTCAAAAATTTGTTTTTAGTTTTAATTGATATCTCTTAAAGCTCTTGTTCAAGAAACTTGATTAGTCGAAAAGACTGAAATAAAAGGTTAGTAAGCCAAAATACAGTTGGTCTTCTTCATTAGATTTCTTATTTGCAAATTCACCTACTTGGTAAAATTTGTAACCCCAAAATCAACATGTGTAGGTACTTTTCCTAGTCATTCGTGGCCATAAAGAGTAGTGAAAATTTAATCACCCAGTGCCCAAAGTGAAGCTTGCCTTGTTTCATTTATACTGTAAACAAGTATGCCTTCTGTGGTCCATTTAATGCCAAGTTCTTCACATTTTTGTCCTTATTGATGGCTTTCCTGTTTAACTGTCCTCAAGCCTAGTGAAGTGCTGCCTAGCATTCCTAAACACAAGGCTGCGCTATGCTGACAGGAGCCATATTGTTGACTACAAGTTTAATGTTAATGAATCAACAACATGAATAAGATGTCTTTAAATAGAAGCACACATAAAACAAGGTTATATATTGACTGGTTGATAAAAATGGGACCCAGAAGTTCAGAGGTATGAACAAATGGTTCGGTGTTTGTTAAATTCAGTGTTTCAGTAACTTCTAGAACATAACTACTTTGAATCACAACTACCTTCATACCTCTTTACTAAAAAAGACTTCTCATATGTAACACCCATGGCTGCTGTAAACTGGTGCTTTCTCATACTCTAAATCTTAACAAGTGGACTCGATCAGATTTTAAACAAGGAAACAGGATGGGAAGTAAACCTAGAGCAGGTCTAACCCAACTCTGAAGCGCAGGTAAACACATTCCAACACTAAATATGATTGCCTTCCACCATTTTGACCTTGAAGGTCTTGTGTTCTCCATTGACAATTAGGAACTTTAAGATGACTTAAAGGTTTAGATGACGGGTACTATAAATTACCATTTTAGAGCTAAAGATAGTATTTCCAGTGGTGGCCACAGACTACTTCATATGTTTTATACAGGTCTTGTGGTTAAGATCCCTAGGTTTGAGGTTTAGGCCAATAGCCATTTTACCCTCAAATATCATTTAAATAGGAGTATAAATTCTCCAGTAGTCCAAGCTGAGTATTTTGATAACTGAGAGCATTTCATTTCAGTTTTACTAATTATGGTTAACCTTGGTTATAGCAAATGCAAAACTTTATTATGCATATATATATATATTTCTTGCATTTAAGTGGCTAGTTCAATACAATGTAATTATTTTCTTGATTAAAAACAAGACCTATATTCTAACATCTTACAGTGGTACAGTTTTTAACGTATGAAATCTAAATTGTCAATAATATAGTTAGATATATTTCTTAGGTCAAAGATGTACCTAAATTCATTTTTAAAATTTAAGGTTACAAGCAGTGGGGTCAGTTTTCTGAACTGTGAACAGCCTTTTCTCACAATAAGATGAATCCCTCCTATAACAAACCTGTGTGAATTCATGCCATCCTAACACCCCACTGTTTCTGTTTTTGTTTTTTGAGAATGCATGTGTGCACGTGTGTGAGCCTGGGAGAGGGAGAGAGAGAATCTTAAGCAGACTTCATGCCCAGTGCAGAGTCCTATGTGGGGCTTGATCTCACAGCTGTGAGATCATGACCTGAGCTGAAGTCAGATGCTTAACAGACTGAGCCATCCATGTGCCCCTATCCCCGCTGTATTTTAATTACCAGTTTATCAGCATCCCATTAGATTGGGAGCCCTTTCAAAGTCAGACTGTCACATTCATTTTGCCTTGAAGTGGGTAAGAAATTACTTGCTAAATGAATAATGAAAAATATTTCTATTCAGATGGTATGCATTTATCTGTAATTACTGAGTGTTAAATCTCCAAATATTTTATCATCTGATTTAAAATCCTCAAATTCAAAGAAACTTATACCCAAGCTTTGGTTTAGCTTGCGCTAAATCATTTTTAAAATTTGTAGCTTTGAGGCCTTTTATTATAAAAAGCTAGCACGCATATACATAAACTAACAAGAACTTAAAATTCACACATTTACTTCATTTTTTAGCTTGACCTTCTAGTAAATCTTTAGCTTCATTGATTTTGGCTGCTATATAAGGAGATCCTCCTATAGGAAGAAAGAAAAAAGGAATAGTTATTTTATTAAAAAAATTTTTTTTTAATATTTATTTTTGAGAGAGAGAAACACAGCCAGAGTGGGGGAGGGGGAGAGAGAGAGGGAGACACAGAATCAGAAGCAGGCTCCAGGTTCTGAGGTGTCAGCACAGAGCCCAACGCGGGGCTCAAACCCACGAACCGCAAAATCATGAGCTGAAGTCAGCTGCTTAATCGACTGAGCTACCCAGGCACCCCAAAAGGAATAGTTATAATATGGCTTCTTAATTTCTGCTTGGTGAAAACCTATTCTCTTCAAGGATCCCTATGCTCATCTGATAGGTGGAATTAGCAGAAAATAATGAGGACACTGCAACCAGATCACCAAATGTATGGTAATATGTATGATCAACAGTAAACAAAATCACATGAGGAATATTTCCACAAAAATGGCACCTTTAAAAACTTAAACTTGACAAATAGGATTAAAAACACCTCCACATGTGACCTTGAAATGGTGTATGTTACCTATTTATGATGATTATAAGTTGTAAATGAACATGAATTTATGGTACTATGTTATTTTGAAAACATGATGTTCTCAGAGGTTTCTGAGCTTTGTTGGAAAGACCCCACTATGATTTGCACTCCTTTTCTATCCTTCACAGTTTTTCTCTTTTCATGTTACTAATTGTGCCTTCATGATGTTATCTGCAGGTGCTTTCCTACTACTCTGCTGGAGCAATGATTCTCAAAGTGTGATTCTCAGACCAGCAAGCATCAGCATCCCAGTAAGAAGCTTGGTAGAAATGCAATGTTACAGGCACCATACTATACTTAATGAATCAGAAGCCCCCCCAGTTAATGCAAGCTAAATTTCGTTAAAGGAGGCTACTACAGTCAGATAAAAACAATCACAACCAAGTTTAAACTCAAAACACTCTTAATGAAAGGCCTATCGTACGAAAGTAAAAAGATTTGTGCACTGGAACATGTATTTTGTGGTCTCTATTTTGGTATTCCTAAATAATTATTTGCTTTCTTTGAACACAGCCAAGGCTGCTTAGACATGTATCAGAGAGAAATATATCCTATAGGTTTCTAACTAGGAAACCTATAGTTCAAAGGTCTAAATGGATAGAAAAAATTAAATTTTTAGTTTGAAACTTAACATTTCCTTTAAGAATGTCTCCCCCCCCCCAAAAAAAAACAGTAGTATTAATAGTATTTAGAAGTCACATTTTATCACTACTTAAGATCTGAAAACATTGTTAATGCTTACCCCTACTTTCAAATGACATGGTCATTATTCTATAAATTTTTTCACTCAGGATTTATAATTTTAAGACACCGGAAAACGGATCCAGCCTGGGCAACAGTGCTTACACACAGATTTAAGCATTTCCCTTGTAATAGCCAAGAATTAAATATGAAATTATTCCACTAGTAACAACTAGTCACTTTAAAACATGTGTAAGAATTTAACAGGTACTTACCCTTGTCTGGGTGATTTAAAAGCATAATTCGTCTATGGGCATCTCTTATTTTTCCTTTATTGGCAGTAGGGCTAATTTAAAAAGGAAAAGGTATAGTTTACTTCAGACTATGTCTGGATCACATAAAAAAATTGTATATAAAAGCCAATTAAAGATGCTGTGAAACTGGAGTCAAGTCATCAAAACAATATGAGAAGTGGTTTAGGAACTTCTTTCATATCACATAAGGAAGATGAATATTCTGAATCAAGGAACTAAACCGCTCCTTAGAAAAATAAGACATTCTTAAAAAATTAGTTGAACTTGATAATCCTAAAAACCCTTTTACTGAAAGGTAAAACATGTTTAAGTATCTGGAAATGAAGGCAGAATTTCACCACAAAAAAAAAAAAAAAAAAAAAAAAGTGTTCTAGAGAACAACACTGAGCACTGCAATTATCTGTTTAAAAGCCTTTCAATGAATTGAGTGCTTATGTACCAGAGTGCCTTCTCAATGGACTTGTAGGGAGTGTTTAGATCTTAAAAATGTATACAACTATTATAACTCTTAACAAAAGATCTTTTTGTTTGCTCATAGCTCTAGAATTGTAGAAAAATATTACAAATATTAGAAATTATTTACCTTACGCCTAGTATTAATGCTGCTTCTCGTTTTGTCATTTTAGGTTCAAACCCACCTCTATAATAGCCACCACTGAAAGCCTGAAAGAGGAAATGCATTTGTAAAAATGGGTTATTAGAATAAACTGAATGTTTATTAAAGTTCATAACTGAAAAACTGGAAGTTTAATTTTGATAACTGTTCCTAGAAACAGCAGAAAAATTAAGACTTTTCAGAGAATTTTAACTGCAACTCCTATGGTATTTTAGCTTTGTAAGTAGCAGCAAATACTTTAATGATTGTTAAACATCCATATTTTTTTTTTCCCCCAGAAAAACTGTCTTAAAAATGTAAGACAAAACAACAGTGCCTCAAAGCCAGTTCTGGGAATAACAGGAAGATTATTCCAAGTTAGCTGTGTTACAGATAAAAATTTGATATAAGAATATGATTATATGTTTTAGAAAAACAAGTGCCTCAAGAAAAGGATTTGGAGATGTTTTCAGATGAGTGAGTCAAGGGTATTTTGAGGGTCAAGGCAACTACTAAAACAAGACTAAGTATCGAGAAAATTATGCTACCAGCTCTCCTGACCTTGTTATGTCAGAGATCATATTGGTAAAGCCCACCATCACTCTATTCTCTCACATTCAATCACAACAATAAAAATAAATACTCAACAGGCTGCCACAGCCAATTTCATTCTGAACTGTGACCATGGAAGGTGTGACATTCATATCCAGTCATACTCTATAGCCTACTTAATTCCAGTGATATCCAAGTATCTATTAGAGAATGCCAGGGCCACACAGTTAAGAATGGATCCCTTCAGATTCCTAGATTCCTGTGTTTTTGTGATGTAGAGCAGATGAGGGAAGGCAAGAATTTGTGGACAAATGATGCTGGAGTTAATAGTATCTACACAATGAAGTAGAATTGATTTTCATGGTACCAGAATTGTGTTAATCCCTCAGCCCCAATTCTGTCACACAAAACATTTTGATTTTTTTTCAGGGTAACAACATTACAAAGCTCAGAACCCTTCTTGCGGGAAGCAAGAGAAGGGGCCCAAAGTAATCTCTTAAGAGCTTCATGGGTGTTTGGAAATTTACCCTCTTCAAATGTGACTCTGGGCTTCATAACACAGCAAAGAATTAGCAAAAATGTTTAGTAAGTCTTACAGATTTTGGTAGACTTTGAAAAACTTGTTTTACTTGAGGCTCCATATGTTTCATGGCTTGCAAAACATAACGGCCTAAAAACAAAAGCAACAAAATAATTAAAAAGTCTCCAACTTTCCCTGCTTCATTTCCACTTCCAAACCATAAACAAACCTGCAAATCCTGCAGCAGCAATGGTCAGTCCAACTGCTACCACTGTACTGGCCTGGTAAGGGGAAGCAGAGTAAATATTTACTTCTTTTAATTATCACCCTTCCCTATGGTACCCATTCTCCCATTCCACCTCATCACAAGTTTTATTTCAAAGGGAGAAACAACTTTTAGGATGAAAATATCCTACCCAATGGCCCTTTAAAAGGACTTTTATGTCCAATTCATTGTAGAGATACTGGATTTTCACTGTGAAAGGGAAGGGCGAGCGGACTTGCATATTTACCTTTACAGCAGTGAAAAAAATGATTTCCCTCCCTTTGAAAACGTCTTTTGCATCTCCGGGCAAATGAGGCCACATTCAAGTTCAATCAAGAATAATGGAAATAAAATTTCTGCTAGAGAAAGAACCGTTTAAGGTCACTGTAGAATTCTGATAACGCATCTCAACGTCAAATGTGGACTTCACTAGACTCGCTTTTCAGAGTGCCTTCGGCACTGGGGCGTCTCTCGACCACAGAACCGACGCCCAAATGTGTTCAGGAACCGAGAAGAGATGTATCGGCAAGAGCCAAGGAAAAAGAGCAAAGTAGAGAAGGTACTGTTAGGATGTTTGCGGAAGGGCAGATCTAATCAAACGCGTTTCCACTAATCTCTCAGCCTCGGAGACAACGGACCAGGGACTGCACCCCCCCCCCCCCCCCTGCACAAAGGCCATAGTAGAACACAAAGGCCCTAGAGAGCTGTGCCAGCAGCTCTGTGTCCTACAGGGTGCGACTCTTCGGGGCCCTACATCTTCAGAGTCTCACTGGGGAGACAACCTCGGCTCCCCTCCTCCCACCCAGGTCACGAGTTGAGATTGTGGCCTGGGCCCGAGATCGCCCAGGGGACCAGAAAACCGCACTCACCATGGCTCTGGCTCGGCTCCCCGGCCTCCACCGAGAGCGCGGTTCATTCCAGGCCAAATGCCGCAGCCACAAAATTTCACGCCCCTACCAGAGAGCGACGCGGACACGAGCAGGCACAAATCGCTCAGACACAGGTGCCCAGGAAATACGGCAGTGGCGGCCGCAAATTAGGCCGGAAAACTGTCGTAAAAGGGGACCGCCGCGGGCCGTAGGGGAAAGGTCGCTCAAGCAGTGGGCAGGTGCGGAATACGGCTTCAGATTGGCTGATGGGTGGGCGGATGGCCTCCTTACTGGGCTCAAAGCTGGGGCTTTTCTGTGTTTTGCCCTTTGCTACCTGGCCGGAGGTATTTGGAAATTCCTGTGGGGAAAGGTATTGGTGCAACAGGGCGTGAACAAATACTGTGTAGCCTTACTCAGAACGTTTTTCCTCCCTTCTCAGTACATGCATTCACCGTTTATTTCGTTTATGATTGTCGAGGGTAATGAATATTCTTAAATGTGCAGTAACAGTTCCACCTGAAGCCAAATAAATATGTAGCAAGCCAGTATAGCAAACGAGAATATGTCCCAGAAAACTAAAACAACAAACCACACTGTGTTTCAGGGGTGCTCGGTAGCATTCTCATATTTAAAAGAATTTTAATTTGTGACTTGATGGGACCTTGTGGGAATATTTGGGGTTTGTTTTGTGAAGTGGGATTACCACTTTAAATACAGTTAGTATTCTGATCATGGGATCCCCAAATCCCCACAACCCCTCAAAAAGTAGGGATGGTTTTGCCATTACAAGGCATCAGCTTCATATAGCCCTACATATATGCTTGGGAAGAGAAAAGTAACGGAGACATTAATCGAAGTTTTACAGTGTTTGGATGATCAAGTAAGTTTGGAGTTACTTTCCACTTAGAATTTACAAAGTATTAAAAATTTGCTTACATTGCAAGGAAATTTGCTTTGATTAGCTGGTTGCATATTAGACATGTATGCAAATTTGTTGGCCTTGTTTTCCCTTTCTGTAAAAAGATTCGCTATTTGGATCTTTAAGAATTCTTCTAACCCTGATATTTTTGTAATGTCATTTCTTGTGAACAAAATTTCTTGTTATGTAATATGTAAAGAATTTCTTATTATGTATATTTTTGTATGTACAAACTGCAGCATACAGCTTGCTTGAGGAACAGGTTAACGTACAGAAGCCCAGTCTCAGGAAACCAAGGATAGGTAACACAGAGAGACACTTGAAGTTGAAGTGAACAGGGCTCTGTTTTTGGAGGCAAATCAAAGTAGATGTACAACCTAGTTCTGTCATTAGTTGTAGGACTTTGGATAAGTTATTTGTGACTCTGAGTTTTCTCATTTGTAAAATAAGGGTAATGATGCACACCTCACCGAATTATGTACATGGTATGTTCTGCATGTAATTATTACTCAGTGTATTGGCCATTATTATTATGAGGCATGTTGAAGTACAAGTTGATGTGCAGAGCCTTCCCAATTCTCAGGATATCTCACCTCACTCATAGATATAAGTCTGGTAATCTTTTCACACTAAGGACATGGAAAGAACCTTTAAAATTAATCTTTTGAAATTTCCAGCAACTGAAGAATGGATAATCATTCCTTGCTTCTTCTAACTTCTAATGACCGCCAGCATTCCTTGACTTGTGACTGCATCACTTCGATCTTCAGGGAAGGTCAGTATCTTGAAATCTCTCTCTACTCTGTCTTCAGATTGACTTTATGTATAGAATCTCCTCTTCCTCCCTTTTAAAGGATGCAACAGTTGCATTTAGGGCCCAATCCTATAATCGAGGATAATATCTGCATCTCAAAATCCTTATTCATAGCTGCAGAGATGTCGCCATATAAGGTATTGTTTACAGGTTCCTGATTTTACGACCTGATATCTTGGGGGCCATTATTTTGTCTACTACAGAGAGTAAGAGAAGACAAAAGAGGGAGCTTGTAGGGACAAGAGAATGAGAAAGGACTCTGGTCAATTTTTTTTTTTTCCCAAATTTGCTAGTCAGGTAAGTAACTTCTTGGGGAAGAATAAGTGAGAGATGAGAGTGGATAAAGTGTTCTTGCATTGTGCCTTTCAAATACTTTGAGACTATGATCTCTTAGTAAGAGATACATTTTACATTACAGAGAATACATACAAATGCATACTTGAACACACACACACATGCACACACAAATACGCACTGAATTTAATGTGTGTGTGTGTATGTATGTATCTATTTATTTGTTTATTTTAATGACTGACACATTTTTTAAAATGCTTGAAAGGCACACATAGTTTAGGGCATACAACAGAAAAAGCAGGTAAAGGATGTTCTCCAGTATAGAAGCTCCTATACCAGAGACTTATGGTAATAGGTCTGAACTATTCAAACCTCTTAATTAGGAATATGAAAAAAATCTATGAGAAGAAACAAGTCCTATCTAATTTGGGGCATAGATCAGCAACCTCATCAGGTTAGGAAGACTTGACATTGCTGAGTCACTTTCTGCATTGATGCAATATTAGCTTCTTCACCTTTCCTTCTCAGCAATCAGTTTATACTCTGGGACAGCTCAGTGGAGTAGCTCATTAATATGGACCAATATTAGAGCTCTGAATCTAAATTGCTCTGTTCTATTACTAATAGGAATCCAAATATCAGTGGGACCATAAGTGGGTACAGCCATGAATTCCCATGAGCACTTAACCTCCAAACGAAAAGGACACTTTCAAATTAGTTAAAATGTTATGCACAATCATGGGGCGCCTGGGTGACTCAGTCACTTAAGCATCTGACTCTTGATTTTGGCTGAGGTCATGATCTTATGGTTTTTGTTTTTTGTTTTTTTGTTTTTTTGTCCTTTTTTTTTGATCTTATGGTTCTTAGATTGAGCTTTGCATTGGCTCTGTCAGCGAGGAGGCTACTTGGGATTCTCTCTCCCCCTCTCTTTCTGCCCCTCCCCCACTCATGCTCGCTCACTCATGCTCCCCCCTTCTCTTTCTCCCTCTCTCTCTCTCTCTCTCTCAAAATAAATAAATAAACTTAAAGAAAATGTTATGCACAATCAAAAGTGATTGTTAGAGATGATCTCTCAGGGCAATGTAACCTACCATTTCTTCTGGATCTATATCAAAAACAGTAAATGACTCTACTAGAACCTGAAAGAAAATGGCATAGGACATGAGAAACTATGGAAATACCTAGAATACTGGTAGAGCTGCAAACATCTTCAGAGAAAAGCCTCCTTATTGACCATTTTGTAAAACACACTACTCCATTCAGAGCTGAGTAATTTGCTGAAACCAGAGGTGATTCAGGAAACTGGGTAGTCTTCTGATTTCTGCCAGTCCAAAGCAAACTGCTCTGTGTTTCCTGCATCCTGAACCCTTAAATAACTGCTCTGTGAAGTTAACAATGTCTGAATTCTAATTTGCATTTCTTATTCTAAGATAATGTTGGCAGAATAGTTTGTGCTTTTACTTTTTGTCCTCTCAGAGAACACTTGACTTCAGAGTTTATTTTCCAAGCATTGGAAAAAAGCAAGTTTTCTCACAGATTGCTGAATGATAGTTTGTCTTGCCAATGGCTAAAAATTCCGATAACCAAGAGACAAATTTACTAAGACACGATGTATTACAGATGCTTTCTTGCAATTTTGAGGTGCAGCCTTCTGAGACTCCATATTCAATCCGCTGGGTTCCAAACGGATCAAAAATGATTCAGTTCAATAGGAAATAGATGTTAAGTGCTTCAGTCAGTTCTAAGGTAACCAAGTTGGAGAAAAATTATTAAAACTGTATGACTGGATCTGGTCTTAGACTTTTAGATAAGTTTACTTTAAAATAATAGGATTGTTGCAGGAGACAAGGAAACAACTTCTGGTCAGTTCTATGTCAGAAATCCTGGATGGATTTGAGAAAAAGGCATACTTAGAAACAATGCATACGGGCTTCATCTTATTCTCTTGTGGAGGCTGAATGGGTGAGAGGATGAGACCACCTTTCTGAAGTAAAAGAAACCTCTTCCTTTAAGACCCAAATCCTTTCTGCCTGGACTTGGATCAGTTCTGTGACCTTTTCTTTTGCCACAATGTCTGCTTTCCTAGGGCCCTGGAAGGCAGTGCCCTGGTGGTTCTTTAGGTATTCAACCGAGATTCAAGTTCCTTCTTTTCGATACATAAATCATTTCATCTGATGAAGCTTTTCAGTGTGTTCCTTGGTCTTTGTCATCAGCTCCCATCACACTTGAGCAAGCTTTTCCTACCACATCTTCTTTTGCATTCAGTAATTCCTTTCAAAGTTTCTTGATCTTTAGCTCTCCAAGCGTTGTATTCACAGAAACCGTCTGAAGGACTTCTAGGTATATCATACCACCAAACTTTCCGATCGGTAGTTGACAAACTATTTCTTCTATTCTGCTTATAGTTTTACCATCTCTCTCTTTTTGGATAAGCTGTTTATACCTCTCCCAACATTCTTTGTTAAGTTTTCCTGTACCTGGAATCCTTCACCTGGGCCTGCAGATGCTGCCTGTTCCACTTCAGGGAGCCTTTTCATCTTGACTCTTCATTTACTGTTGCTTAAAACTAGGAGCATTTCCTCATATATTGAAATCTCTTTTCTGGAACTTCTCCTGGGTGTATCTGGGGCATTTGGGGACTAGGAATATGCTGGGATATGTGGGGAAGAATCGACTGAATGCTCTTCAGTTCTTGTACCAGGCACTGTATTTCTTTGATGACAGCCACTTTAAGGTCTTGAAGAGAGAGGATGCACTTGTTCATGTGCATTTTCTTTGAATGGGCCATGGAGTCTGGGTGTCCCAGTTTCTCTTTCTTCTTGACAGTGTTTATTCTCATGTGCTCAGGTATCTTATAGTCTGAGGCTGTCTTCAGATTGAAGTCTGCCGTGTTACAACTGGGCCTCTTTGATGGTTTGAGCATCTTTGGGATCGTCATAGTCATCATAAGATTTACTGTTGTATGGTTTCTTCCATTCTTTTTTTTCACTGCTGAATCTTAAATTGGGCCCTTTCAGTTTTTATATATTTCCTCCTTTTCTCAATTTGATTTTCCACTATAATTTCACTTAGGGTTTTATGCCGATATTTCTTCCTTTTTTCTGTAATCGATTCTTCCAGCACACTAATAATCCCACCTGTATGTTTCTGGCCACCCTTTCTTCCAGCTCCCTTTTTCAAACCTCTCCAATTTACTTGTTCTTCTCTTTGATTGACTTACTCATTTGGACTTGGAGTACTTAGAGGGCTTCACGAACCTATAGGAAGATACTTGTGATCTCTTTGTATGGCATGAACCACAATAGCATCACTTGCTTTTTTTTCTTAATTTTTTTTTAATGTTTATTCATTTTTGAGAGAGAGAGAGAGAGAGAGACAGAGTGCAAACATGGAAGGGCAGAGAGAAAGGAGACAGAATCTGAAGCAGGCTCCGGGCTTCGAGTTGTAAGCATAGAACCTGATGTGGGACTTAAACCCACAAACTGCAAGATCCCAACCTGAGCTGAGGTCGGATGCTTAATCAGCTGAGCCACCCAGGCTCCCCAACAGTATCACTTTACAATGAATCATGAAATCTGTTCTGTAGCTTCATGAAGCCAAGTTGATGTTTCTCTTCTTCCGAAGCAAATTCCTTTCCCACTTGTTGAATTTTATAAGCTGTCAATCTTGGCATGAATTTTGGAATCTAGATCAAAATCTGTTCATTTAAATTATGTATGCTTTGGTAATTTTTTTTAAAATTTTGTTTGTTTGTTTGTGAGAGAGAAGGAGAGAGAGAAAGAATGTTAGGCAGGCTCCGTGCTTAGTGCAGAGCCTGGCACGGGGCTCAATCCCATGACCCTAAGATCATGACCTGGGCCAAAATCAAGAGTCAGATGCTCAAATGACTGAGCCACTTAGATGCCTTGCTTTGGTAATTATTCATTCATTTCTAGGAGTTTCCAAATTTTTTTCCTCAAAGCTTTGAGTTGTTCTTTCTTCCCACCTTTATTTCTTTCACTTCTTTCATTAACTTATCATGTTCTCTTTTTCTTCTGGAGTTCTCAATACCGTAGGCTTTGGGATCTTCAATATCTTCTGTAATTGGCTCTGCTTCAGTTCCAAACCTGAGCAACAGCACTTGGGCTTTGATGGCTTTCTTTAGCTCAAATTCAGAAAAAATGGTGAAAGCAAAAATATTATTATCTATTCCAGTAGTCACCAAGAAATGGTCATCAAGCTAGGATAGATGCCTTTAATCCATCCATGCATATTGTCATGCATATTGAAGTGCCAGTAGTCCACCATAGTTGTCAATGAAGGATTTTTCTGATTTAGGATATAGACTTGAATTGCTCTGTTTTGAGCAATTTGCATTGCATTTGCATTCCAAAAAACATCATATCTTGGTTAATGCTGAAAGTGATAGTTTGGATGGTATTATCCTCTGTATCTTCAAGAAGATGAAAATCAACAAGTTCATGTTTCTTTTCTGTGATATCACTACTTTTGTCATATGGGGGGAACTCACAATGATATAGAAAACCAGAATCATACCCTCCCAAAAAAGCCTAGAACTTCCCTGGCTCAGAGTAAAATCCATAGAGGATGTGACAGGGAATTGATGGAATAAAGATTTCAGGTAATGGTTTCTCTTCCTCCTTTTTGCCCTGGAAATCCTTTTCTCCATCTTCTCTCATCTCTGCTGCTGTCGGTTTCCTCCTCTCTTTCATTTCTTTCTCTTCTGGCTCCTTTTATTTATTTCTCTTTTCTGTTTCTGTTAATCACAGAATCTTAGATTTGACACCTGAGGAATGGAAACATTTTAGGCACATGTCTTTGATTTCATAGGAAACTACATCACTATCTTCCCCTTCCTCCTTAATGGTTGGAAATAGAGTTTCAAGAGCATAGCCATTTCACAGATAATCAGTAAAGTACTTTCAGGATGGGAGGTCAAAGACCATATTAACTGGCAAACAGGTCCAAGAATAGTAACATAATCGATTAGCTTATAATCTTTTTCTACCTCAAAGAAGACAGTTTGCTGTTTATTCCCTGTAGCTAGAATTTCTCCATCATGTTCATAAGGTAAAACAGTGACACAAGCAATATAGGATTTGAAAAACCATTTCAAATGAATATCTTCATTTGAAATTTTCTTCCTTTCTGCAAAATTGTGAGGCCTTTTGGATCACAGAGTTCAAGAATTTGAACAACTCCATCTTTAAATACTAAAATAATATGTCTTCCAGTGTAGCTTACCAGTTGGGGTACCCAAGCCAGGGCAATACCTCTTTGAATTTCATCTGAGCCAAAGATGTTTTGCTAGCAAAATCCTAGATTACAAAAGAGCAGTTCAAGGAAGTAGTGGTCATGAGATAAGTGAGGGGTGAGATAGCCAAGGCTTCAGTAGCTCCCAAATGGAAGGAGAAAAAACATTCTGAGTCCTAGTTTGAACTAAAATTTGAACTAAAATTCAAATTTGAGTTTGAATTTTATGTGTATTTAAATTGAATTTAATTGAAATGAATGTTTTTGAGACAATATTTATCCTTACTTCATGAGATGTATGCTGGTCATTTCTGTTTCTTAGAAAAAAATGCTTGGAAAACCCATGAAGTTTACAGCCCATTAATTGGTCATGATAGGAAGTATGGAAAGCATAGCTCCATAAAATTCCACACTTGGAAATATGATACCAGGCAAATAAGATTGTTTTTCCTTAAAACCTATGTGCTAGACATTGGGCTATATTCTTTATGTAGATTATTTCACTTTACTTCATGACAATAATACTTATTTCTGTTTTGCAGATGAGGATATTTTGCCAGATATATTGTTTTTCCCTACAGATCCCTTCTCTGTCATTTTCCATTCTGCTCTATATCCCAGAGGAACGCACGAAGTTAGGACACTCTCTTGTATTCTGGCTTGGGGTTCATTTATGTCCATGATCAGAAGATGAGAAGGTAGGAGGACAGTCAGTTAATGATGTTCATTTCTCCATCTTCATACCTAGTGGTTGCCACAGGCTGACTGAGTTTGTCCACTGAAGAATACAGTTTCTGTCATATGTGTGTGTTTGCATGTGAACATATGCGTGTTATTCCCACTCCTTGCTCCTTCAAGTCTAAGAGTAGTAGTGACTACTACTACTAATAAGGCCCCAGTGGCCTTATTCGACGCAGACACTTTGACCATCATTTTGAGTTTCCCTTAATCCTGTTGATACCTTTGTAAATAGTTCCTTTATTAAATTCTCCCCAGTTACTCCATTTGGCTATGCTTTCTGTCTGTCTCTAACATGGGTGGTGACTGTTCTAAGAAGCTACTGAAATAATTCAAGTAGGAGATGATGGTAGCAGTGGAAATGGAAAGGAGGGCTGGACTCCTGCTTATGTTTTGAAGAAAGAACTGATAGATTTTGCTGATGGAGGAAATGTAGTGTGTGAGAAAAAGAAAGGAGTCAACAGTGACTCCAAAAGTGTAGGCTTGAGCAGCTGGAAGGATTGAGTTGCCACTGGATGGGACCAGAAAGACTTCAGGAAGAACAAGCTGGGGAACTTTTTTCATGTTAAATTTGAATTTAGATATCAATTAGGTATATAAAGAATGTTTTCACATAGGCTTTTGGATGTATAAGTCTGATGTCAAGAGAGAGGTCTGGGAGTCATCAGCCCGGAGATAGTCTTCAAGGCCAAGGAACAGATGAAATCATTGATTGCCTAAGTGGAGAGAGAAAGAAGAGGAATAAGGGCTGTTTTGTGGATCCTCTGTGTTTGGAATTCAGGGAGATGAGGAAGAACCAGAAAGTTAGACTCTAAAGGGTGACCAGAAACCAGGTGAGTGTGGTGTCCTGGAAGTCAAATGAAGAAAGTGTTGAGTGGAGAAGTGTGTAAAATGCTGCTAATAGTCAAATGAAACAACAACTGAGAATTGACTGCTAGAGATCACTGGTGATATGAGAAGAGCTTCTCGGGGCGCCTGGGTGGCGCAGTCGGTTAAGCGTCCGACTTCAGCCAGGTCACGATCTCGCGGTCCGTGAGTTCGAGCCCCGTGTCGGGCTCTGGGCTGATGGCTCAGAGCCTGGAGCCTGTTTCCGATTCTGTGTCTCCCTCTCTCTCTGCCCCTCCCCCGTTCATGCTCTGTCTCTCTCTGTCCCAAAAATAAACATTGAGAAGAGCTTCTGTGCTGTGATGGGGACAGAAGAATAGAGATAGGGATTATAAGACATCTCTTTCAAAGAATTTTGCTGAGAAAGGAATTGGAGAAAGAGGACAGTTCCCAGAGGGAGAAGTAGTGTAAGGAGGGGTTTTTGTTTTTTTAAGATGGAAGAAATAAAAGTATGTTTATCTGCTGTAGGAATGACCTTATAGAGGGGGAAATTTGACAAAATTCATTGAATTACATATTTTAACCATATAGTTAATTAATATTTTAATTCAATTATTTTAACTGAATCTAATAATTTTGATGAAATTAAATTATATAATTTAAGAACGAGAAGAAAGTGTAGAGACCATTTTTTCTCCAACAGCTTTGCTTTATACAGGGCCTCGGAGTGGTTGACTGACTTCTAAAGCGCTGACACAGTTCAGTAACTGCCCACCCTTATTGTCCACACTCCAGGTGTGTGTAATGTTAGGGTCATGAGATGAGAGGGTCACAGAATTACCTTTTCCTGTCTTTCCTGACCACTGTTTTTTAGGAACTATCTCAGATCTGGATTAATGGAGTCTTAAGTTCCTGACTAACAACCATTTAGCCTAGGGAATCTTATGTAGGCAGCTGCTCACATAATGCTATATGTAAAACTGAACAGTGCTCAGTATGTATTTTCTTCCTTTCCTTCTTCATTCCACCTCCACTTATCCTATTCCTGCCCTCCTTTCCTCCACTGATCCTGCCATGACCTGACAATCTACCATTGGGAATTCATCTTGTTGTTCCCTGTTTGGATATGAATACTGAGCTGTGATCAACAGCTCCTCTGTGAAGTATTTTAAGAGATACTTTTGGGGTTATAACTAGTAAGAAGAATACTTTAATTGGAGTACAGAAAGAAAGGAAGAAAGAAGAGATTTAGAACAAGTGGGACCAAAGACTGCCCAGGTAGGAACCATTCAAAGACCTAGGGTAATGGGGAAGTGGAGGGGTTGCTATGAAGCCAGAAAGGAGGGCCCAAGGTCCAGATACTGTTTACTCTAGTCAGCCTCATCTGCATCCAGTCAGCTGAGCCTGCCCTGCCCTGTGGCTATTATAAAATAATTTATAACTATGTCTCCTGTGATTTTTGCTTCCCTTTTCTCAAGCTGTTTCATTTTTTCCTTACTGCATCTTAGTCTGACTTCCTGATTTACTTTTTAATTACCAGAACTGTTCTCCTTATTTGGTCCAGAGCATGAGTGGAGGGCCAGTCAGAAAAATGAAATGTATTTGACCAGGGTGACAGCCTTAGGGGGCATGTATTTGTAGATAAAGACTCTGCTCTCAGTCTGTGAGGAAGGAAAATTGAGGCACTCAGAATTTCAGGGGACTTGGAAATTGGGGTAGCCTAGGTGCCTTTTTCCAAACGGAGATGTCCCAATCAACCCTCCATTTCATTCCATCTTTGCATGTCTTTTTCTGTTGTGTTTCTCAGTTCTTTTTCCCCCTTCCCCAGCCAGGGTTCCACGTGTATGTAGTAGCTTTATGCATTGAGTAAATTGAGCCCTCCCTGCTGAGCTGTCAGCAAATGGAACTGACCAGCAGAACAGTCTGTGTAAGTGCATCTTGTGCCCGGGCCAGACAGACAAGCACAATTATTTGATTGCAGGAGATTGCCACTAAATGAGGGTGAAATAGTGGGTCTGCGACTTGTTGGTGAATATTATTAATAATATAGTGTCATGAATTAATAACATAGTGTCATGTGAAACAAAAGCTACACTGGAGGGTCTGTCTGAAGTCCCATTTTAAATCACATTTTCAGGGAGGTAGATGGTGGAGGAGATGAGATGTAATAAAACAAGGTGTCTTTAGGCACCCGTTTGGGAGTTTCAGTTTGACGTAGGCTGAAGTTAAGGGGATACATGTTGCATTCGTAAGTTATTTGGTGGCCAGAATGAAGCATGGGATTCATTCCTGGCTAATTGTCATAAGCATCTCATTGCTATAGTGCTCTACTGTGAAACAAATCATCTTCTAGAGTCCTTGAAGAGAGGCCATTGCAAAAACCCCATGAAATTCTTCCTGGCAACTGTGATGTCCTTGGTGACTGCATAGTCAACTTCTTTAGCCCACCCACCACACAATCATTCCAGACTCTTCCACTTCTCCCTTCATAAACCTCATAGTCCTGCCAAATAGGATTTGTCACCATTATTCTCCAGATGTGCACTCAATTCCACTGCCCCTGGGTTTTTATTCAAGCGATTCTCTCTGTTCCAAGTGCCCTTTCCCCATCCCATATCTCTGTCCATCAGTTAAAGGCTCAGATCCAGTGTGCCTGCGGTGAAGCTTTCTTTTGTTTATTCTTCTTTGTTCATTGTGAACAGGTGTCCATAAACTTTATGTAAAGTAACAGATAGTAAAATTTAGGCTGTCCAGGCCATATGTAATCTATTTATTCTTCTATCAAAATGTGAAAACTACCTTTTTAGCTTGTGGACCTTGACAAAAACAACCCACAGGATGAATTTGGCTCATGGCACTGAGCTAGTCCATGGTCTAAAGTGATCTCTTTTCTCTAAACTGTACAATTTTGTTTTACACATGCCGCTTACCTCATCTAGCCTTGTATAGAAATTATTGGTATACAAGTATTTTCTCTATTGAACTGAAGATTCTTGTGAGTTGAAATCATGTCTCATATACTTTACTCCTTACAAGATCTATTATCATATCTATTATCATATAGAAAGTGCTCAAAGGATATTTGTAAAATGAAAGAACTTATTACTTACAGTATCTTCTATCAAGAACATAATTTATTTTCCACTCTCCTAAGCCCTACCAAGCCCTTCACTTTCTGACAGGTAAGTCTTCTACCTCTACTTTGAACCTGGATCCGAACCTGGATCCCTCAATAAGACCATTGTGCACCACAAATACAACTGGTATTCAGACATTGAATATTGTTTTCATTTATTAAATATTGTACTCATTGAGCACTTACTGTATTCACTGAACACTCAGAGCAGAGCTCTGAGAAAAAAATCTATGGTGAGACAGATGAAAACCTCAGCCTCTGTGGTGCTTTTGCAGTCTAGGCTGGGAAGCATGATCTTAGTATGATCTTTCCTCCTGACATGTTTTAATTTCACTCTTCTGTTTTTCAGATCATGACTTAATAATAATATATGCTATTTGGTTTACCAGGATGCAAGAAATAATAAAAACTATCATAGTAGAAGCTGACATTTATTATGTACTTGAGACAGTTATAGATACCCTTTTTAATGCATGTAACCATAAGGACATTAGGGAATTTATCTGTAAGCAATTTATCCATAAGGAAGTTAATGAAGCAGTTAACAACATTTAGTTATTACATTGTCACTCTGGATAAGCTGGTGATCACAGCTGTCACTTAACCAGGTTATAGGAGATAAAACAGTCCACTAGAGGCAATATGTTGATCATCAGCTAAAGTAAGCAACATCAGTTAGCATAGGCACATAGTGCTTAATAAGCGGCTCTTGGTTTAAAAACATAACTTAGCCAGTACGTGAAGGACTAGAGATTTTATTTAAGGTCTGTTTGCGTCCTAAGCCTGATCTTTCCAGTATAATCAAAACAATGTTGGCTCATGTTGAAGTTCATTCTGAGCACATATTTGCACTGATAGGAACAACAGTGAAGCAGAACATAAAAACAAACAAAAATAACTGCACATACAATTTGTTGAAAGAAATTAAGATATTTTCGGCGGTCTCTGAAGAAAATATTTTAAGAGGGACTAAGACGTAATAGAAGAATTTCTTTAAGGTCTTGTGTCCTTATTGTCTCTTTCTTACTGTCTGCCTCACACAAAATCTATTGACAGACAAAGCTCTAAGCGCTCCCAGTTCCCCTCAATGCTGTTTGCTCAGCTCTTTTTCCCCTTGCCATCACTCCTCAATCCATTTTATTCCCTTTTCCAGTTACTCTCTACCCATTCAAGGTTTTCCCATTCCTTTGTATTCTCTCCCTCCCCACAGTCCACACTGTGGTAAGTCAAATTCTAAGATAGTTCCCAAGATTCCGAGGCACTGGTGTTCATCCATAGCATGATTTATCCCTGTGGGTGTGGGCTGGACCTGTGGACATGGTGGGCTCATTGCTCTTGATTAGATTACATAATATGGCAAAGGTGATTTGATAGTCATTCCTGTGGTTATATTACTTTATGTAAGAAACTGTCATAGCAGACTGGAAGATTCTCCCACTTGCTTTGAAGAAGTAAGCCATCATGTTTCAAAAGGCCTGTGGCTAGGACCTGAAGGTGGCTTCTGGGAGCTGAGAACAACTTCTAGAAGCTGACAGCCAATAAGAAAATGAGTCCTTAGTTTACACCTGCAAGAACTGAATTCTGTCAATAACTGCACTGAGTTGGGAAGAGGCCCCTAAGCCTCAGGTGAGATTGCAGCCTGAGTTGACAACTTGGTTTCAGCCATGTGAGACCCTGAGAAGAGAATTTAACTGCAGTGTTTCTTTCTTATCCTCTTTTGGATTAGTCAAGTGTTTTGTTTTTTGAATTCTGTTTCTGCTCTTCCATTACTTGTTAGTTACACACTCTTTTACTGTTATTGTGGTGGCTACTCTTAATAGTAAAACATGGCTTTTCGACTTACTAGAATCTAATATACATTAATACTTCTGTGATTTCTTAAAAGACTTTTTCCCCTTTCTGCCTTCTGTGTTATTTTCATATATTTTAATTATACATGCATTTTAAATGCTGAAAACCTTATTTTTATTTTATACAGTCAGTATTCACTAAGATTTACCCCTATAGTTATCATCTCTGTTGTTCTTTATTCTTTTTGTTTTTCTTTTCTTCATTTCCATGCCTCTGTCTGTGATCATATTCCCTCCACCTGAAGAAATACTTCCAGTAGTTCTTTATTGCAGGCCTGTTGGTGACCTACAATTTTTGTTTACTCAGAAATATCTTTGTTTTGTTTATTAAAGGGTATATTCTCTATATAGCTGTAGATTAATAGCTAATTTCTTTTATAACTTTAAATAAGCCATTTCATTAGCCATGGTTCCCATTGTATTCTGGTGAGAAGAAAGGTCTCTCAGTATAGTTTTGTACCTCTATCATTTTTTGGAGGGGTGTGCTTTTAAGTTTTTATCTTTATCTTTTTTTCCCTCAGCAATTTAATTATAATATACCTACATGTGGGTTTTTTTTTAATGTTTATTTATTTCTGAGACAGACAGAGCATGAGTGGGGGAGGGACAGAAAAAGAGGGAGACACAGAATCAGAAGCAGGCTCTAAGCTCTGAGCTGTCAGCACAGAGCCCGATGCGGGGCTCGAACTCACAGACTGCGAGATCATGACCTGAGCCCGAAGTTGGACGCTCAACCGACTGAGCCACCCAGGTGCCCCAGATGTGGATTTTTTTTTAATTTACATTTCTTGGGAATAGTTTTTCTTCACGAACCTATGGATTTTTGTTTTCGGTTTGAAAAATTCTCAGTCATATTTCCTCAGGTATTATTTTTACCCTGTTTTCAGTTTTCTCTTTTTCTGAAACCTCAGTTAGATAACGTGTAAAAAATTCTTACTGCATCTGTTTTCTTTTATTCTGTGAATTTGTTATCCATGACTGAATAACAAACCACCCCAAAATTTATAGCTTAAAGCAACAAACATTAGTTATAATGCAGTTTCTTTAGATCAAGAATTATAGAGCAATCATCGTTCTGGCTCAGGCTCTCTCATGAGGTTGCAGTTGAGATGTTGGTTAGAGCCATACTCATCTAAAGGTTTTTATGTGGCTAAAGGGAATTCTTTCAAAATGGCTTGCTCACATGGCTCTTGAAAGGAGGCCACATTTCCTCACCACGTGGATAGTATATTTCATAAGGCTGTTGCATGTCTCATGATAGGGTATCTGGCTATCCCCAGATTAAGTGAAATGAGAGAGAATGCAAGGAAGAGATTGTAATGCCTTCTATGACCTAATTTTGGAAGTTCTACACTGTTACTTCCACCATATTCCATTTGTTAGAAGTAAATTATTAAGTCCAGCCCACAGTCTAGAGGAGAGGAATTAAACTCTAACTTTTGAGAGGACGAATGTCAAATATATATTGTGGATATATCTTAAGATATATTGTGGATATATGGAATATATAAGATATATTATGGATATTTCTTAAAACCACCAAACTCTGAATTCTGTTTTGTGCATCCTTTTCTATTTCTGTGCTTCCTTATTAAAGGTTTTTTTTTTTTTTTTTCCTGATCTTTCAGTTTATAGATTCCCTCATTAGCTAAGTTTAATATGCTGCTAAACACAGCAGTTGGGTTCCTAATTTTGGTTCCTTTTCAATTTTAGAATTTCTGTTTGGCTCTTTATAAACTTTCTGGTCACTGGGTATAGTTTTAGCTCACTGACAAAATTTTTAATCTCTTCAATGAAAAAAAAAAGCATAGCTATTTTAAGTTCATGTATGATCAAATCTAGAGCTGTTTGTTGTTTATACTTATTCTTGTTTGTTGTCCTGACTTCTCTTGTATTTGCTTATACTTCATTTTCTGCCAGATATTTCATTTAAAAATTGTTTGTAGAAATTAGTTGGAACTTGAGAAATGTTACATTTTCCATAAGGGATTTTTTTCTCCCTTTTCCAAATGTCTACAAACACCTACTTATGTAATTACTTTAATCCAACTAATATTTTCTGAACCACTCAGATAACTAACTTGAAGCTGGGTTTCATTCTGGTTCTCTCAACTCAACAGAGAATGCTCTTTGGGAGTGCTAATACAAAGATGGATGGTTTACTGGAGCTCTTATCATTGGGAAGGCTGGAATCAATTTTGTCATCCTTGCTGCATAAACCTGTCAAAAAACGCTCTATAGTATCTCAGTCACCTCACCCAAAATTGGCAAATGCCACCAGTCAAGGCAGAAGAGGCCAATGTTTGGCTAAACTCTCTGAATCTCTGACTTCTCTAATATTTCAGATAAATTATTCTTTAATCTTGTTAGCTGTCCTGACTTATCCAAGTCAATGTTTTATGTATGTTATCTATTCTTTCCAGTTTGCCTTTTTTCAGAGGATGATCTGAATTACTTTGGCCACCATCACTGAAATCCAAAGTCTCCTTGTTCTTTATAGCAATATAAAAAAACTAGCAAGATCTGACTATAAATAAATAAAGGATCTTAACAAAGAATATGAAGAAATTGCATTTTTTTCCTTTGTTGCAAAAATATTGTTCATCTGCTGGGAATGGACATAGAAAATCTTGCATACCTTGCTTGAAAGCACAAATCATGGTTATTCCATTTACTTCCAATGAAGAGGAACATAGTTGAAGAGATCTCTTCATATAGTTTTCATATAGTCTTATGTATCTAATTTTCTTTGGGAGCTCTTATAACATAGATTATAAATGTAATGGACAAGCTGATGTGACATTTTGAATTTAGTTGATAAAGAGGGAGGAAAGAAGAGGAAAAGAGAGAAAGAGAGAGAGGAGGGAGTAGAGAGAAAAGAGAGAACAGACTAGTTTACAGTGATATTACTATAAGTCTAAAACAGATTTATATGTAGGCTTGTGAGATAAACTGTCACAGGGTTTAATTGCATAAGGATTGTGGTTGGATGTTGACGGGGTTTTGGAGTGTTGGGGGTCCAGAGCCAATGTCCAAGAAAGAACTATTGAGATATCTTTGGTGCAAAAAGGTGATTTTATTAAAGCATGGGACAGGACCCATGGGCAGTAAGATCTGCACTGGATGGTTGTGAAGAGTGACTGCTTATATACTGTGGAGTTGGGGGAAGTAAGTCAAGAGAAGTTTCTTTCTTTTTTTTTTTTTTAAGAAAAAAAAAATATTTTTTTCAAGAATAGAACTTAGTAATTCATCACTTACATGTAACACCCAGTGCTCATCCCAACTAGTGGCCTCCTTAATGCCCCTCACCCTTTAGCCCTTCCCCCTGCTTAACACCCCACCAGCAGCCCTCAGTTTGTTCTCTATATTTAGGAGTCACTTATGGTTTGCCTCCCTCTCTGTTTTTATATTATTTTTGCTTCCCTTCCCTTATTTTCATCTGTTTTGTATCTTATGAGTGAAGTCATATGATATTTGTCATTTTTTGACTGATTTATTTTGCTTACCATAATACACTCTAGTTTCATCGACATTGTTGCAAATGGCAAGATTTCATTCTTTTTGAGTGCTGAGTAATTTTCCATTGTATATACCACATCTTTTTTATCCATTCATCAGTTGATGGACATTTGGGCTATTTCCATACTTTGGCTATTGTCGATAGTGCTCCTATAAACATTGGGTTGCATGTGTCCCTTCAAATCAGCATTTATGTATCCTTTGGATAAATACCTAGTAGTGCAATTGTTGGGTCATAGGGTAGTGAGGTGGTATCTCATGGTGGTTGTGATTTGTATTTCCTGATGATGAGTGATGTTGTGCATTTTTTTCATGTGTCTGTTAACCATCTGGATTTCTTTCTTGGAAAAGTCATGTCTTTTGCCCATTTCTTCACTGGATTTTTGTTGTTGTTTTTGTTGTTAGGTATTGAGTTTGAGAAGTTCTGTATAGATATTGGATACTAACCCTTTATCTATCTGATACATCATTTGCAAATATCTTTTCCCATTCTTTTGGTGCCTTTTAGTTTTGCTGATTGTTTCCTTCCCTGTGCTGAAGCTTTTTATCTTGATGAAGTCCCAGTCTTTCATTTTTAAGAGGAAGTTTCTTAAAGGGATTTCCATATGCTAAAGAAGACTCACAGATTACTGGAGGCCTAGCCATTGTCAGGCTAGGGTTGTTTTACCTCTAGCAAAGCATTCTCATTAAGATAGTAGGGAGTTCCTGGAGGTAAGGCTGTTGATAAGATATTTGTAAACTGATGGAGACTCTGTCAGTTTAACCACTCATTTTCTGTCCTTTCCTTTGTTCTTGGGCTACCAGGAGTGCCTGGGGAATGTCACAAAAATCCCACCTGGGGGTGGGAGGTTGCTAGCTTGTGTTTTGTCCTCAGCTTGCTTTATGCTCCCTCATCAGATGTGACTGGAAATGGGGAGGAGGAGACCTTGGTACTTTAGATTGAGCCTGAGCCTTGTGGAGAGAGAAACTTTAGACAGAAGCTGAAGTTGTTCAGCCTTAATGATGGGCTTATTGAAATGAGGGCACCAGCAAAGCTGTCCTAATTCCCAGGAACAAGTGAGATACAGAAGGACCATGAGAGGATTTGTTACTGGGAACTCTGTGGGAATCAAGTGCCATTTAAGTATTTTGGTGCTGTGACAATGAGACATCTAATGAAAGTTCAATAGGCAACTGAATTATGGAGTATGAGTTAGAATTTGGTATGGAAAAATCAAATTTGGCAGTCATTAGCCTAGAGGTGAGATCAATATCCTTAGAACAAGGATATTGTTAAAAATAGTGATTCTATATAAATTATAAAAAGTTCTATTTTTTAAGATTTTATTTTAGACAGAGAGAGTACAAGCCGGGGGGGGGGTGCTGAGAGAGAGAGAGAGAGAGAGAGAGAGAGAGAGAGAGAGAGAGAATCTTAAGCAGGCTCCATGCTCAGCACAGAGCCTGATGAGGGGGTTGATCTCATGACCCTGGGATCATGGCTTGAGCCAAAATCAAGAGTTAGATGCTCAACTGACTGAGCCATCCAGATGCCCCTAAAGATTTTATTTTTAAGTAATCTCTACACCCAATGTGGGGCTTGAACTCACAACCTTGAGGTTGGGAGTCACTTGCTTTACTCACTGAGCCGGCCAGGTGCTCCCCAAATTCTATTGTTTTAATGACACAATTCATTTATGCTTGCATTTCTTTATTTTTGACATATCCTTTAGATGAGATGCTTAGATCATTCAAAATTGAAGGGTTTTATAAAAGGAAAAAAAGAATAGTGAGGCAATGATATCACTGAAAGGAATCTGTCAGCAGAGTAGGATTAGCTTGTAGGGAAGGGGCTTAGTGACTGTTAAGCAAATGAAAAGAAAAATGGAATTAAGAACAGAATCATTCATTCTCCATACACTGAAATATAGTTTGTAATAAATTAACTGCCATAGTTAGAAAGACATATGGGCTCAGTCTCAAATACCAGACAGCATTCATTAGACAGAATCAAGGATAAATTTGGAGTTGAATGATTTCTGTGAACTTCTTTCCTCAGGTCACCTTTCAGACAGTTGAGAATTCACTACCTGGGGCACTAGGAAGTCTGTTTCCCTCTTGTTCTCCTGTCTTCTTTCCATTTACGCCTCCCCCTACCAGGCTCTGGCTTGCCCTGGATCTTCACCATCTCCACACTGGAGACCTGTCAAACAAACAAACCTTTCCTGTTGCAGTTAATTTATTGTTATGGTAAATCATCTTCTTTTCATTTGGTGTGAGCATGGGGTAGGATGAGAGAGAGAATCCTGTTCCGCCCTTCTGGTGAAGATCAGGTGGGACAAAGGTAGGAAGGGGACAGAGTTTCCAGTCTTATATGTGAGTGATGAAAATATTACTGTTTACACAGAAATACAGTAGCCAGGAAATGGGCCATGTATTAGAGAAGGCTTTTAAATGTTATAAATGCTATTTTTAAATTATCAAGTGTAGTCACTGAAGGGAAGGGTGTAGAGATATGCAGAATTAAACTTCTTTTTTAATTTTTATTTATTTTATTTAAAAAAATATTTTCTTCTCCTCCTCCTTCTCCTCCTTCTCCTCCTTCTCCTCCTCCTCCTCCTCCTCCTCCTCCTCCTCCTCCTCCTCCTCCTTCTCCTTCTCCTTCTCCTTCTCCTTCTCCTTCTCCTTCTCCTTCTCCTTCTCCTTCTCCTTCTCCTTCTCCAAGACCATACAAGCAGGTAAGAGGGGCCTGAGGGAGGGATAGAGAATCTTAAGCAGGCTCCAGGCTCAGTGCAGAGCTCAACACAGAGCTCAATTCCAGGACCCATGACCTGAGCAGGAACCAAGAGTCAGATGCTCAACTGGAGCCACCCAGATGCCCCTAGCTTCTTCTATTAGTAGGCATTTACAGCTATAAAGTTTCGTCTGAGCCATGCTTTGACTCAGTTCCACACTGTTAGAAGTTGTATTTTTGTTTTCATTAATCTCACAGTATTTTCTAATTTCCTTTCTGATTTCTTTTGACCCATTGGTTATTTTGGAATGTGTTGTTTAATTTCCCCAATTTCCTTCTGTTATTGATTTCTAGTTTCACTCCATTGTCATCAGAGAATACACTTTGCATGATTTCAGTTCCCAAATTAATAAGAATTGTTTTATGTCCTAAAATATCATCTGTTTTAGAGAATATTCCATGTGCACTTGAGTGGCATATGTATTTTTCTGTTACAGAGCATTCTGTAGATGTCTGTTAGGTGTAGTTGGTTTATAGTGTTGTCAATTAGTGCTGTTGAATTAACTATTTCTTTAATTCTGTCAGTTTTTTATTCCTGCATTTTGAAGCTCTGTTAGATGCATATATGTTTATAAATTTATATCTTCTTGGTTCACATTTTTTATCATTATAAAATGTCATTCTTTATCTCTACTACAATTTTTTGAATTTTTTTATTATTTACAATAATAAATTATTATATACAAAAATTATAATAATACAAAATTACAATTTTTTATTTTTGAGAGAGAGAGAGGACGTGCATGTGAATGGGGGAGGGGCAGAAAGAGAGGCAGGCACAGAGTCAGTCCAGAGCCCAATGTGGGGCTTGAAGCCATGAACTGTAAGATCATGACGTGAACTGAAGCTGAGTAGGATGCTTAACCAACTGAGCCACCCAGGTGCCCCTCTAGTAACAATTTTTGTCTTAAATTCTGTTTTGTCTGATGTTAATATCACTACTCTAGCTCTTTTCATTTCTTTTCACGTGGTATATCTTTTTCCATTTTCTTTTAACCTATTTGTGTTTTCGAATTTGAAGTGTGTCTATTGTATAAAGCATATAGCTTCATCATGTTTCTTTGTTCATTAATGTCTCCCTTTTAATTGGAGAGTTTAATCTGTTTACATTTAATACAATTACTAATAAGGTAGGAATTACACATTTTGCTGTTTTTAACATATCTTATGTCTTTTTTTTTTTGATCCTCCAGTTCTCCATTACTCCTTTCTTTTGTGTTAAATAAATCTTTTCTTTCTCTCTTTTTCTTTTCTTTTCTTTCTTTCTTTCTTTCTTTCTTCTTTCTTTCTTTCTTTCTTTCTTTCTTTCTTTCCTTCTTTTCTTGGAATAAGAACCAAGTTTTCTATTTGTTCATTTCTTGCATTTAAAATATTCTTCAATGACATCCTTGGCCTGAACTCTTTACCATAGTCCTTAGCCACCACACAACTGCTTTACAGGGTTTTCTTTGTCAATTTTACTGAGGCCTACCCATTCCCCTAGCTTCTTGTTGTCATCAGCCTTAATCAGGTTGATTTGGTGTTCAGCACAAAGGGCCTCCACCAACTTGGCATACATAGGCTCATCACAGTTGGATGCAAGCACACAAAGATGGGCTTGGCGCTTATTAAGCTTTTGGCAGCTTTGCGAATTCCATGTACTAGGCCATGTACTCTCATCATGGATGAGAGTGGTCTTCAGCAACTCAGTATTTACACCTCCAACAGCAATGCCTTCCTCAGCCATGGTGGCAGATTATGGGTGGAGCTGAATCTTTAAAAAAAAACAACTTTTTTTTTAATGCTTATTTTTGAGAGAGAGAGAGACAGAGCATGAGCAGGGGAGAGGCAGAGAGAGGGAGACACAGAATCCAAAGCAGGCTCCACGCTCTGAGCTGTCAGCATGGAGCCCAATGCGAGGCTCAAACTCACAAACTGTGAGATCACAACCTGAGCTGAATTTGGACAGTTAACTGACTGAGCCACCCAGGCACCCATGTAGAGCTGAATCTTGACTGCACCTGAGCCTCTGCCTCCACGCAACTGGGTGGCCACAAGGAAAGAGCAGATATTTTCTACTATAGAAAATATCAGTTGTCAGTTCTTTTGCTATGTATCTTAGATTGCTTTAGGGATTACCATTAACCTCTTAATTTATAACAATCTGGTTTCAATTAACACCAACTTAATTTCGGCAGTATACAAAACTTTGCTCCTCTATAGATCCATTCCACCCACCCTCATATGCTGTTATGTCACAAATTACATCTTTATAATTTATTTGCCTGCCAAAGTAGATTTATAATTATTGAATTATGCAGCTGTCATTTATATTTGATGGAAAATAAATTAAAAACAAAAAACACATTTATACCATTTTTTATATTTACCTATGTAGTTACATTTATTGGTGCTCTTTATTTTATCACTGTCTAGTATCCTTTTATTTCAGTCTGAAAAAGTTCCTTTGGTATTAATTGTAGGGCAGATCTGCTAGAGAAGAACTATCTTACTTTTTTTATTATCTGGGAATGTCTTAATTTCTCCTTCATTTTTGAGGGTTAATTTTGCTGGATATAGAATTCTTGGTTGATAGTTTAAATTTTTTAGCACTTTGAATATGTCTTCCCACTTCCTTCTGGCCTCCATGGTTTCTGATGGGGAATTAGCAATTAATGTTATTGCGAATCCCTTGTATATGATGAGGCATTTCCTTCTTGCTTATTGATAACGACAGATCTTTTGAGTAGGGCCTTATAGGAACAAGACAGATCAAATACTGACTCCTTTTTGGAACTGAGCCTCTGAAAGAGCTCTAGGTCTGTTTTGCTCTCTCCAGTACCTAAATGTGGATTGTTGTTTTTTCAAAGCTGCTGAATAGCTAGGAAGCAGGAGATGAGAGTAGGGTAAGTTAAAATGCCACAAAGTTCACTCTTCTAACCAATATCTAATAGTTTTTCTTGACTAAATAAATTCTGACAATTTTTGCAAGTTTTTTCATTGATTTTATGGAGGATTGAACTTTCAGAGTTTCTTATCCTGCCAGTTTTGCTGACATCTATGGGTAATATTTACTTAATCATGACATATTATCTTCTTAATCAAATTTTGAATTCAAACTTGCTAATATATTATTTTTGCTTGGGAATTTTTTTTTCCTTTTCTTTTTTTTTTTACATTTATTATTTTTGACAGACAGAGAGAGACAGAGCACAGTGGGGGAGGGGCAGAGAGAGACTAAGACACAGAATCCAAAGCAGGCTCCAGGCTCTGAGCTGTCAGCACAGGGTGCTGGGCTCGAACTCACAAACCCCGAGATCGTGACCTGAGCTGAAGTCGGATGCTCTACCAACTGAGCCACTCAGGTGCCCTGGAAGTTTTCTGTCTTTTTATGAAGGCTGTAAAATTTAAATTACTTAATAATTGTTACTTGTTGACTTTATAGAAGATTAACAAGTAAAGCTCTTTGGGCCTGGTTTCTTTTTTCCTTCTCTCTCCCTCTCATGCATTGGTAAAAACTGGGATGTAGAACTTTGGCACTTCAGTTTATTCCATTCAGTTTGTTTACTTCATTTTGAGTCAATTGTTAATTGACTCTTTTTTAAAGAGTTAATTTTTGTTTTTTCAAAAAACATTTATTTATTTTGAGAGAGAGAGAGAGAGCACTCACACATGTGTGTGAGTGGAGCAGGGGCAGAGAGAGGAAGAGAGGGAAGAGAGAATCTCCTGAGAGCACAGAGCCTGATGCAGGGCTTGAACCCACTAACTATGAGATCATGACATGAGCTGAAATCAAGAGTTGGATGCTTAACTGACTGAGCCACCCAGGTTCCTCTGTTAATTTTTCTTTTATAACAATCAAACACTTCATCTAAATTTTTTAATGAGAAAAATTTTTGTTATGTTTTATTTTATATTTGAGAGAGAGAGACAGGGATATATATAGAGAGATACAGCACAAGCAGGGGAGGGGCAGAGAAATGGACACAGAATATGAAGCAGGCTCCAGGCTCCTAGCTGTCAGCCCAGAGCCCGACGCAGGGCTTGAACCCAAGAGCAGTGAGATTGTGATCTGAGCTGAAGTCGGATGCTTAACTGACTGAGCCATCAAGCCTCCCCTCATCAAAATTTTTTAATATTTTAGTGTTTTGTTTTTTTTTTTGTAGTCTCTCTGCCCAATGTGGGGCTTGAATTCATGACCCTCAGATCCAGAGACACATGCTGCACTGACTGAGCCAGCCAGGTGCCCCTTTAATATCTTAGTTTCGATTTGAACATAACAGCAATCTTTAGAGTACTTGTATCTCTGAGGATATATGACAATGTTCCTAAGGGTCTACCGGCCATAAACTTTTGATCAGAATGCAAGAAGAGCGTAGCTTTTATCCACTCCAAACCTTGGTTTATTGTTCCAAAGTTTCACAATCCCAGTGTATCAAACAAGAGATAAGTTTGAAATATTTGGCTCTCCAAAGACTACTTCAATCAGGGCATACTTTTAAAATGTTTTTTTTTGTTCCTCTTAATTCTTGCTTTTTCCTAAAAGGACAGTTTCTTTCTCTGCTTCCCATGATTTTTTTCTTCCATGCTGTAGATTTTGCTTAAATATATGATGATTTTTATCTGCCTATTCTTGGTTTGGAAATGAAGGAAAATGAAGATTGACTGGGAGCTCTGTGTGAGGACCATCCATTGTGTTGGAGGACCCTGAATATTAAGATTGAGAAAACATCATTATGGGGCAGCATCCACAAAATACTAGCAAACTGAATTCAACAGCACATTAAAAGGATTATATCCCATCATCATGAAGGATTTATCCCTGAGATGCAAGGATAGTTCAACATCCATAAATCAAGTGCGATACACATTAACAGAATGAAGGATAAAGGTCATATAAGTATCTCCATAGATGTAGGAAAAGCATTTGATAGAATTCAGTATCCTTTCATGGTAAAAACTCAAACTGGGTATAGAGGAGATATACCTTAATGTAATAAACAGCCCATATATGACAAGCCCACAGCAACACCCATATTAACAGCCCTGGCTTTTTCCAACGGATCATTCAGTTTCTTGAGAACAATTTCAGTGACAGAATGGTGGCACTGGAAGTGGGGTATAGTCCATCAAAGAATCTCATGAATCTCCCTATTTTTATTATTATTTTTTTTATTGTTCAGTTTTTTTTTTAATTTTTTTTTTTTTCTCAACGTTTATTTATTTTGGGGACAGAGAGAGACAGAGCATGAACAGGGGAGGGGCAGAGAGAGAGGGAGACACAGAATGGGAAACAGGCTCCAGGCTCCGAGCCATAAGCCCAGAGCCTGACGCGGGGCTCGAACTCACAGACCGCGAGATCGTGACCTGGCTGAAGTCGGACGCTTAACCGACTGCGCCACCCAGGCGCCCCTTTATTGTTCAGTTTTAAGAATTCTTGGTATGTGTTAGATAAGAGTCTTCTTTCCAATATATATTTTGTTGATATTTTCTCTAAGTCTTGGACTTCTCTTTTCACTCTTTTACCAGCGGCTTTCACAGAGCAGAAGTTTTCCTGCTGGTGTTCTCTCCCTCTCTCTCAAAATAAAGAAATAAACTTAAGAAAAATCATTGTCTGCTAATATTAATGTCCAGAGTATCCTGAGGTCACACTTTCCTGTCCTTCTGTTTGAGTATAAATAATGTTTATTCTATTTTTTGATATGTTAAGTGATTTTGTATTGTATCCTGGACATTGTGAAAAATACTAGAGACTATGGAGACTGAATTTTATTATGTTAAAAAAATTTTGTTTAAATTATTTTTTTTTCAACGTTTTTTTTTTTTTTTTTAATTTTTTTTTTATTTTTGGGACAGAGAGAGACAGAGCATGAACGGGGGAGGGGCAGAGAGAGAGGGAGACACAGAATCGGAAACAGGCTCCAGGCTCCGAGCCATCAGCCCAGAGCCCGATGCGGGGCTCGAACTCACAGACCGCGAGATCGTGACCTGGCTGAAGTCGGATGCTTAACCGACTGCGCCACCCAGGCGCCCCTGTTTAAATTATTTTTTAATTAAAAACTTTTTTTTTTTTTTTTTTTTACTTATGACCCTCTTCGCCCTTTTCTCTTACCCTCTCTCTGCCTCTGGCAACTACTAATATGTTTTTTTGTATCTATGATCTTGTTTTTTTTGTTTTTTAAAGATGGCAAATAAAAGATTATGCAGTATTTGGCTTTCTCTAACTTATTTTACTTAGCATAAAATCCTCAAGTCTTGAGGTTCATCCATATTGTTGCAAATGAAAAAGATTCATTCCTTGTTAAGGCTGAATAATATTCCATGGTATATATACCACAATTTTATTATCCATTCATCTATCATTGGACACTTCGATTGTTTCCATATCTTTTCTGTTGGAAAGAGTGCTGCAGTGGGCATAGGGATGCCTATTATCTTTTCAAATTGGTGTTTTCATTTTTCATATATATTCCTGTAAATACCTGGAAGTGGAATTGCTGGATCGTATGATAATTCTATTTTTTTGATGTTTACTTATTTATTTTGAGAGAGAGAGAGCATGAACAGGGGAAGGGCAGAGAGAGAGGGAGAGGGAGAGAATCCCAAGCAGGCTCTGTGCTGTCAGTGCAGAGCCCAATGCAGGGCTTGAATCCACAAACTGTGAGATCATGACCTGAGTTGAAATCAAAAGTCAGATGCTTAATCAACTGAGCCACCCAAGTACCCTGATAATTATATTTTTAATTTTGTGAGAAACCTCCAGACTGTTTTCCATAGTGGCTGTATCAATTTTTAGTCCCGCTAAGAGTGTGCAAGTTTTCTCTTTTCTCCATATCTTCACCAAAACTTGTTATTTCTTATCTTTTTGATACTAGCCATTCTGACAGGTGTGAGGTGATATCTCATTGTGGTTTTGATTTTCATTTTCTGGAAGATTAATGATGTTGAGCATCTTTTCATGTGCTTGTTGGCCATTTGTATGTCTTTGGAAAAATGTCTATTCAGATCTTCTCCCCATTTTTAAATAGAAGTATTTGTTTTCACTATTGGGTTGTTACCATTCTTTATATATTTTGAATATTAACCCCTTACAAGATATATGATTTGCAAATATCTTTTCCCATCCAGTAGGTTACCTTTTTGTCTTGTTGATTATTTTCTTATGTTGTGCAGAAGGTTTTTAGTTTGATATAGTCCTACTTGCTAATTTTTGCTTTTGTTTTTATTTTTGGTGTCGGATTCAAAAAATCATTGCCAAAATTTATGTTAAGAAGCTTACCACCTGGGGTACCTGGGTGGCTCAGTTGGTTAAGCATCCAAATCTTGATTTCAGTTCAGGTCATCATCTCACAGTTTTGTGGGTTTGAGCACCCTGTTGGGCTTTGTGCTGTCCCTGCAGAACCTGCTTGGGATTACCTCTCTCTCTTTCTCTCTCTCTGCCCCTCCCCTGTTCATGTACTCACTGTCTCTCTCAAAATAAATAAATAAACTTTAAAAAATATTAAAAAAAAGAAGCTTACCATCTATGTTTTCTTCTAGAACTTTTATAATTTCAGGTGTTACATTCATATCTTTAACCCATTTGAGTTAATTTTTGTGTATGGTATATGAAAGTCCAGTTTCATTCTTTTGCATGTGACTGTCTAGTTTTCCCAGCACTGTTTATTGATCTGCCCTTTCTCCATTATATATTCTTGGATCCTTTCTTGTAATTGTATTGACCAAATATGCATGTGTTTATTTCTGGGCTCACTATTCTGTTGATTAATCTGTCTGCTTTTATGCCAGTAATTATACTGTTTTAATTATTATAGCTCTGTAATAGAGTTTGAAATCAGGGAGTGTGACATCTCTAGCTTTGTTCATTTTTCTCAAGATTGCTTTGGGAATTTGGGGCCTTTTGTGGCTCCATACAAATTTTAAGATTGTTTTTTCTATTTCTGTGAAAAATACCATTGGAATGTTGATAAGGATTGCGTTGAGTCTGTGGATTGCTTTGGGTAGTATGGACATTTAAAAAGTATTTATTATTGGGGCGCCTGGGTGGCGCAGTCGGTTAAGCGTCCGACTTCAGCCAGGTCACGATCTCACAGTCCGTGAGTTCGAGCCCCGCGTCGGGCTCTGGGCTGACGGCTCAGAGCCTGGAGCCTGCTTCCGATTCTGTGTCTCCCTCTCTCTCTGCCCCTCCCCCATTCATGCTTTGTCTCTCTCTGTCCCAAAAATAAATAAACGTTGGAAAAAAAAATTTAAAAAAAAAGTATTTATTATTATAATCCATGATCAAAAATTATTTTTCCATTTTTTGTATCTTCAATTTCTTACATTAATGTCTCATAGTTTTCACTACACAAGTCTTTCACTTCCTTACTTAAATTTATTTCTAGGTATTTTATTCTTTTTGATGCAATTCTAAATGGATTGTTTTTCAAATTCTCATTTCTGATAGTCTGTTATTAGTGTATAGAAATACAACAGATTTTTGTGTAATGGTTTTGTATCTTACAACATTACTGAATTCATTTATTCTAATAACTTCATAAAATTCATAAAACATAAAACCCAACATTTTAACCATTTTATTTATTTATTTATTTTTAAAGTTTATTTGTTTTGAGAGAGAAAGCATGTGATGTGGGGATGGGGAGCAGAGAGAAAGTAGGAGAGAGAATCCTAAGTAGGCTTCATGCTGTCAGCACGGAGCCTGACTTGGGGCTTGAATTCACAAACCATGAGATCATGACCTGAGCCAAAACTAAGAGTTGGACTCTTAACTGACTGAACCACCCAGGTGCCCTTAACCATTTAAAAGTTTACAATTTACTGACATTTAGTGTATTCATAATATTAATTGTCACCACTATCTAGTTTCAGAACATTTTCATCTTCTAGAAGGGAACCTGTGTCAGTTGGTTACTTGCTTCTCATTCTCCCCTGCCCCCATCCTCTGGAAATCACTAATCTGCATTCTTTCTTATGGATTTGCCGACTCTGTTTTTCATGTAAGTCAAATAATGAATATGTAGTCTTTTGTGTCTAGCTTCTTTCACTTAGCATTATGTTTTCATGGTTAATCCATGTTGTAGTATGTCTATGAGTATTTTACTCCTTTTTATGGCTGTATAATATTCCATTATATGGATATGCCACATTTTGTTTATCCACTCACCAGTTGATGGACATTTGGGTTGTTTCTATCTTATGGCTATTGTGAATAGAACTGCTAGAATCATTAATGTACAAGTTTTTATTTGAACACCTATTTTCAATTCTTTTGGATATGTACCTAGGATTGGAATTATTGGGTTACATGTTAATTCTCTGCTTACATTTTTGAGTAAATCCTAACCTCTTCTCCAAAAGAACTGCATAATTTTATATTCCCACCACTCTTCAGGCCTGAGAAAGCTCTAAATTATGTGGGTGTAAATAGGGAGTAGAGAAGCCCCTGAGGTGACACCTCAGTGAGCTATCAGATAGAACAAAAACACAACTACAGTTCTTTAAGGACAAGGTTCATATTGTTCACCTTTGTCACCAGAAAGCTGCATCAGGAATCTGGGCCACTATCTTCATGGTTGCCACCTGATCTGGGTGGGGTGGGGATTTTAGGTAAATAAATGCTACAGTCCTCTCTTACCAAAATTCAGTAGTTTCTTTCTTTATTGTGTGTTCTTCTGGATGTTTTAAGTCTTTTATTATATCCAGAGTTCAGAAAAAGTTGATTCTGACTTTTTTTTTTTTTATCAGCTTGTTGATTGCTTTAAGAGGGATGAAGGTTTGGGGTTCTCCATTCTGTCATTTGCAGTAATGTCACTCGTTATTTTTTTTGAAGATACTGATTTGTTTTGTCAGTTTGGCTCAGCTCAAACTGAAAATTTGGTCTTTTCTATAAGAGAGCAATAGCTGAAGTTTCATTTTAGCTCCTCTAGCCTTATCTAGGCTGATTGCAATTTGGCCTGTGCAAACATGGTTCAAGAGTTAGCCAGAGATTTGAGCAGAGATTATAGACAGAATCTAGGACACTCTTTTCTGGCTCTCTTCTTTCTGGGATGTCCTTTCTTCCCAGATGTGATTATCTTGGAGTCTTTCCTTAACGTGTTGAGTTCATAAGACTGTATGTTTCTATCTAATTTTAAGTGTCCCAAATGTCATGTACTTGGTCCTTAGCTGTGTGCTCTTTAAATAATTTAAGAGGAGTACCTAAGGTGAAGTTTCAGGCACCGTCTAGTAGGAGAAGTTATATTAAGGATTTGGTATCCACATTAGTCTTCTAGATATGCCATAACAAAATACCCTGGAATGGGTAGTTTAAACAGCAGAAATTTATTTCTCACTGTTTGGAAACCTGGAAGTCCAAGACCAGGGTGTCAGCAGGTTTGGTTTTTCCTCCTGGTTGCAGATGGCCACCTTTTTGGTGTATCCTCACATGGCCTTTTCTCTGGGTATGCATAGAGACCCCTGATGTTTCTCCTTTTTTTATAGTGATGCCAGTTTTATTAGATGACGGCCCCACATGTGTGACCTCATTTATCCTTAATTACCTCTTTATTTTTTTGTTAAAATTTTTAAAAATATTTATTTAATTTTGAGAGACTGAGAGAGAGAGAGAGAGAGGGAGGGAGGGGGAGACAGAGAGAGGGGTCACAGAATCCAAAGCAGGCTCCAGGCTCTGAGTTGTCAGCACAGAACCTGACTCGGGGCTTGAACCTATGAACTGTGAGATCATAACATGAACCAAAGTTGGACTAAGCTACTCAGATGCCCCCTTAATTACCTCTTTAAAGGTCCTATCTCCAAATGCAGTCATAGTGAGGGTTAGGACGACAACATAAATTTGGAGGGACACATTTCAGTCCATAGCAGCATCTTAGTCTCATGATATCACTGAGATCAAAGAGAGGTGTGCTTTTCCTCTGAGGAAGGCATGTAAACTTTAAAAATAAAAAAGAAAGAAAAATTCAAAATCAGCTTCCCAAGAGAATACTTGAATTGTGGTGTCACTATCCACTCCTGGATGGGTGAGTGACAATTGAATACCAGAGCATTCCTTTACTTTCCTGCTAGTGAAAAAGCTTCTCTTACAGAACCAATCATCTCAATATTTCCAACTAATCACAAGTCTTTATTTATTTATTTATTTCTTTATTCATTCATTCATTCATTCACTCACTCACTCACTCACTCCAGTTAGTTAATACACAGTGTTATATTAGTTTCAGGTATACAATACAGTGATTCACCAATTCTGTATATCACTCAGTACTCATCATGATAAGTGTACTCTTTATCTCTTTCATCTGTTGCACTCATCCCCCAACCCATCTCTCCTCTGGTAACCATCAGTTTGTTCTCTGTAGTTAAGAGTCTGTTCTTTGTTTTTTCTCTCTCTTTTGTTCATTTGTTTTTTTCCATAAATTCACATATGAGTGAAATCACATGATATTTGTCTTTTACTGACTGATATTTCACTTAGCATTATACTCTGTAGCTCCATTCATGTCATTGCAAATGCCAAGATTTCATTCTTTTTTGTGGCTAAATAATATTCCATCACATATGTATACCACATCTTCTTTACTCATCTGTTGATGGACACTTGGACTGCTTCCATAATTTGACTATTGCAAATAATGCTGCAATAAACATAGGGGTCCATGTATCCCTTTGAATTAGTGTTCTTGTATTTTTTTTTGAGTAAATAATGTAATGGTATTAGTAGTGGATGGTAGGTATTTCTAAATTTTTGAGGAACCTACATACTGTTTTCTACAGTGCTGCACCACTTTGCATTCCCACTGACAGTGCATGAATGTTCCTTTTTCTCCACATCCTCGTCAACACTTGTTGTTTCTTGTGTTGTTGATTTTATCCATTTTGATAGGTGTGAAGTGATATCTCATTGTAGTTTTGATTTACATTTCCTGATGATGAGTGATGTTGAGGATCTTTTTATGTGTCTGTTGGCTATCTGTATGTTTTCTTTGGAGAAATGTCTATTGTTTTCTGCCCATTTTTGAAAAGTGTTTATTTTTGAGAGAGAGAGAGAGAGAGAGAGAGAGAGAGAGAGAGAGAGAGAGAGAATGCAAGTGGGGGAGGGGCAAAGAGAGAGGGAGACACAGAACCCAAAGCAGGCTCCAGGCTCTGAGCTGTCAGCAGAGAGCCCAGTGTGGGGCTTGAACTTACGAGGTGTGAGATCATGACCTGGGCTCAAGTCGGACGCTTAACCGACTGTGCCACTAAAGCACCCCAATCTTCTGCCCATTTTTAATTGGATTGTTTGTTTTTTGGGTGTTGAGTTATATCAGTTCTCTCTCTATTTTTTTTACTAACCCTTTATCTGATATGTTATTTGCAAATATCTTCTCCCATTCCTGAGGTTGCCTTTTAGTTTAGTTGATTCCTTCACTTTGCTGAAGCTTTTCTTTTGATATAGTCCCAATAGTTTATTTTTGCTTTTGTTTCCCTTGCCTCAGAAGACATATCTAGAAAGAAGTTACTAAGGCTGATGTCAGAGAAATTACTGCCTGTATTCTCTTCTAGGATTTTTATGTTTTCAGGTGTGACCTTTAGGTGTTTAATCCATTTTGAGTTCATTTTTGTGTATAGTGAGGAGTGGTCCAATTTCATTCTTTTTTTTGCACATAGCTGTCCAATTTTCCCAACACCATTTGTTGAAGAGACTGTTTTTTCACATTGGATATTCCTCTTTCCTTTATTAAAGATTAATTGATCATATAACTGTGAGTTTCTTTTTGGGTTTTCTATTCTATTCCATTGATCCATGTGTCTTTTTTTGTGCCATTGCCATACTATTTTGATTACTACAGCTTTGTAATATAACTTGATGTCAGAAATGTGATACCTCATTTTTCTTCCTCAATATTTCTCCGAGTATTTGGGTTCTTTTGTGGTTCCATGTAAATTTTAGGATTGTTTGTTCTTATTGTGTGAAAAATGCTGTTGGTATTTCGATAGGGATAGCATTAAATGTGTATATTGCTTTGGGTTAGCATAGACATTTTAACAATATTCGTTCTTTCAATCTGTGAACATGAAATGTCTTTCCATTTGTTTGTGTCTTATTCAATTTCTTTCATCAGTGTTTTATAGTTTTCTGAGTACAGGTCTTTTACCTCTTTAAGTTTTCTTCTAGGTATTTTATTATTTTTGGGGCGGTTGTAAATGGGATTGTTTTCTTAATTTCTCTCTCTCATGCTTACAATATTCGTATATAAGTGTAACATATTTATGTACATTTACTTTGTATCCTATGACTTCACTGAATTCATTTATTAGTTTAGCAGTTTCTGGGTGGAATCTTTCAAGTTTTCTATATATATTATCATGTTGTCTGCAAATAGTGAAACTTCTACTTCTTCCTTACAAATTTGGATGGCTTTTATTCCTTTCTCTTTTCTGATTGCTGTGGCTAGGACTTCCAGTACTATATTGAATCAGAGAGTGTGAGTGGACATCCTTGTCTTGTTCCTGATGTTAGGGGAAAAGCTCTGTTTTTCCTCATCAAGTATGAGGTTAGCTGTGGGTTTTTCATACATGGCTTTTATTATGTTGAGGTATGTACCCTCTATACCTACCTTGTTGACGGTTTTTATTGTGAATATATGTTGTACTTTGTCAAATGCTTTTTCTGCATTTTTTGAACAGATCATATAGTTCTTATCCTTTTGCTTATTGATGTGATGTATCATATTGATTGATTTATGAATACTGAGCCACTCTTGAATCCTAGGAATAAATCCCACTTGATTGTGTGAGATGTCTTTAAAATATGTTGTTGAATCAGGTTTGCTAGTATTTTGTTGAGGATTTTTGCCTCTATGTTCATTAGAGATACTTGGCCTGTGGTTCTCTTTTTTTTGTGGTGTCTGTATCTCATTTTGGTATCAGGGTCATGCTGGCCTCATAGAATGAATTTGGAAATTTTTCTTCCTCTTCTGTTTTTTTGAATGGTTTGAGAAGAATAGGTTTTAACTCTTCTTTAAATGTCTGGTAGAATTTGCCTGTGAGGCCATCAGGTTCTGGACTTTTGCTTTTGGGGAGTTTTTTGATTACTAATTCAATCTTTTAATGTTTGTTTATTTTTGAGAGAGAGGGAGAGAGAGCGTGAGCGAGTGCAGGGGAAGGGCAGAGAGAAGGGGACATAGGATCCAAAGCAGGGTCCGTGCTGACAGCAGAGAGCCTGATCCGGGTTCGAACTCACAAACCATGAAATCATGACCTGAGCTGAAGTTGGATGCTTAACCGACTGGCCACCCATGCATCCTACTAACTCAATTTTATTGTTGGTAATGAGTCTGTTCAAATTTTCCATTTCTTCCTACTTTAGTTTTGGTAGGTTATATGTTTCTAGGAATTTATCCATTTCTTCCAGGGTGTCCCAATCTGTTGGCATATGATTTTTTGTGATACTCTCTTACAATCCTTTGTATTTCTGTGATATTGGTTGTTATTTCTTCTCTTACAGTTCTGATTTTATTTGAGTCCTGTCTCTTTCTTTTTTTGTTTTCATGAGTCTTACTAGAAGTTTATCAATTTTGTTGATCTTTTTGAGAACCAGTTCCTGCTTTCATTGATCTGTTCTATTGTTTTTTTTAGCGTCTATATTATTTATGTATGTATGTATGTATGTATGTATGTATTTATTTATTTATTTATAAATTTAAAAAAATGTTTGAGAGAGAGAAAAGCCAGTAAGAAACTGGCTTTCACATGATGGTAACCAGGAACTCATCTTTAATATTAAATTCTAGGGACACCTGAGTGACTCAGTCAGTTAGGCGTTTGACTTCAGCCCTGTGTTCGGCTCTGTGCTAACAGCTCAGAGTCTGGAGCCTGCCTCAGATTCTGTGTCTCCCTCTCTCTGTGCCCCTTCCCTGCTTGCACTCTATCTCTCTCTCTGAAAAATAAATAAACATTTAAAAAAATTAATATTAAATTCTAGGCCTGCTTCAAAGATTTGAGAGTCCCCTTAATGGGGCCTTGTTGGTTCACTTTTGTGCCAAGTCATGGAGATCATATTTCTTTAGCCAAATATTGGGACTCATGATTCTGATAATGGGATACAAAAATTGGGATTGAGATCATTTCAGCAAATCTAGGATATACGATATAGTATGTGGTAGCCTATAAGGATAGGCCTAAGATGCCTGGCAAAGAAAACCAGCACATCTACTGGCTGAATTGTTCCTAAAGAGAAACCCCTATGGGAATGGGTTGATGCTGGATTTTCTGCAAGTTTTCAGAACAGCTTCAGCAAGAAATCAGAAGGTTCTGGTTCAGTTAGGATCTTGATTAAATGGAATTTATTATAATATCCATGGGATGTCCACAGCTTCCAGTGTACTTTCTGAAACCCATGACCAGTATGAACTTTGTTTTTCATCCTGTTTGCTAAAACCTTTTAAGCAAACTAAATGAATCTTTCTTTTGATTGTGTTTCTAACTGAATTACCATCTGCTATTTGGAAATCATAATTAGTTTTGAAATTTACATTTAAATATAAATTGTGCACTATCACACTGATTGGTCTGAGTCTAGGATAAGGAGTACAGAATTATTCTTATAGTTTGGTCTTATTATTCACTCCAATGCTTCATCTATTACATGGAATCCCAAATGTATCTTAAAAACCCTGATTGGTGTATAGAGGCTTCAAGTGCTTATTATTCTTTCCTTAGCTTCTCATATTTTCAGCATCTCATTCATTTAAGACACGGTTTTAATTTCCATGGCCACTGTGGCTTTTCTGGGCTCTCTTAAAGGAAAACTGCCAAGGTTGATAGGTTCAAATTTGACTTTTCTTTGTAAGTGCATTTATACATTGCCAGGATCTTCCTGCTTTTTAACATACTTTTGATTTTAATGGTTGATGCACTGCCAGTTGACTCAAGGACCAAGCAATTACAATAATGTCAGCCCTCAAATCTGATTGTATAAATCCAGAACAGTATGCTGCTTTTCTTTGTACTTAAGGAATGTAACAAGAACAGTGCCCAGGAATCAATTTAAGAACAATAGGCTGTTGAGTTAAAGCATCATTGTGATTAAGAGGTATTTTTACAATGCTTGGCATTTTTCAGTAGATGCAATGATTAGATCTAGGTTCTCAGCCCATTCCTACCATGACTTATTAGTTGATGTTGGACAAGTCACTCTAATTCCTCTGAGCTTCCTCATTTGTAAAATGAATGTTGGACTGGATATTACTTTTCCAGATTATTTCAGATTCTTAAAATTTATGATTAATAAAATTATTCTGCTGAATACTTTTCAAGTTATTCTCACCTTTACTAATGAAAACGGAGCCACAGTGGTATTAGAACTCAGGGTTATATAATAAGGCTTTTATGAAATGGATTTGAATGCCTACCTTTTTTTTTTTTTAATTTTTTTTTTCAACGTTTATTTATTTTTGGGACAGAGAGAGACAGAGCATGAATGGGGGAGGGGCAGAGAGAGAGAGAGACAGAGAATCGGAAACAGGCTCCAGGCTCTGAGCCATCAGCCCAGAGCCCGACACGGGGCTTGAACTCACGGACCGCGAGATCGTGACCTGGCTGAAGTCGGACGCTTAACCGACTGCACCACCCAGGCGCCCCGAATTCATACCTTTTTTAATTCCTAAATTTTGATCCACACATATACTGCTTTATAGGTTTTAAAACTTGAGTCATATAAAGACAACTTTTAGAGGAAAAAGTATTTTAGATTTATGATACTGACTTAAATAATTGTGAAGTATGTAAAAGTTTAAGAATCTAAAATTAGGCATGCATTTCTTATGTTTGTAGCTTCTACAGAATTGAAGGGAATCAATAAATTAAGCATAAACAAGCAAAAATTTTAATTTAATACATTGGATGATGTTGTTTGCTGAAACCAAATCATCTGTTGAAAGTTGTGTTTGATACTGTCTGTTATGGGGTAAGTTTGTTTTAATTTGGCATATCTAATTAATAGTGCCCAGCCATGACTCAACTGTTTAACCAATTTCTTTTATTCATTTGTACAGCAAACTGAGATATTATTTGGTCTCAAGTAAGTGCAAGCATATCATTTACTTACTTAATCTACCTTTCCCTTTTTCTCTTTAGCTTTAAAAAAAATTTTTTTTTAATATTTATTTTTGAGAGAGAGACAGAGATAGAGACAGAGTGTGAGCAGGGGAAGGGCAGAGAGAGAGGGAGACACAAGAATCCAAAGCAGGCTCCAGGCTCTGAGCTGTCAGCACAGAGCCCGACACTGGGCTCGAACCCACGAACTGTGAGATCATGACCTGAGCCAAAGTCAGATGCTCAACTGACTGAGCCACCCAGGAGCCTCTCTTTAGCTTTTAACAATAGAAACAGGACACCTTAGTGCCAGTGTGAACATGACACAAACATGTGTAATGGATTTATGTGGCAGAAATTAGTTATGAGTTGATTTGTTCATTAGTAATTCACGTGTCAGATACTTACATGTTTCAGACCCTGTTTTAGGCACTGGGGATAAATAGTGAATAAAAAAGAAAAAAAAAAGCTTAGCCCTCAGAGAGCTTGTATTCTACTAGGAGTATCAATATAGATTTGAAATATTAATTTTAGATTATTATAAATCAGACATAAACATATTGCTATAAGGAACTTGTTGACTTTTGGGAATAAGTCTATGGTGCACATTTCTAAGAGGTCAGTGGATCCATATTTGAGAAAAATTGCTTTTTTTAGTTTCTTCCTTTCACATTATGAACTTCTGTGATACATTTGAAAATAGAAAAGCTTATCCAGTTCTCAACTTTTAATAAAATTTTAATTTGAAAGAAGTTGCAACCTGGACCATACTGCCCAGTGAGCTAAGTTAAGGCAGGTGGCAACATGGAAAGAGAAGACTGGAATCTTGCTTTGTTCTGATATTAGCAGATTGTTGTGACATTGAGGAAGGCATTTAATCCCTCTGAACCTCAGTTTCCTCCTCTTCAAAATTGCAAGGGCACCTTCGTCATTCATTCTTTCCTTTTTTGGGAACTATAACCCTTTGAGAACCAAATAATTACTATGAAGCATATCCATACTAAATGGCTTATTCACACAAAATTTTGCTTCTAAGTTCAGAGGATTTATAAACTCCACTATTAATATGTTGTAAATAATTTTATTCTTTTAGTTACTGCTTTCTCCTATCTTAACAATATATTGTGGAAATCTTTCCATGTAAAAAAAATAATCTTCTTCAACCTAATTTTAATGGATGTATCATACTATATTTGAGCAGTGGCTTAATCCTGGACATCATGGGAGATACCTGTGTCTGTTGCCTAGTGTCAATTCTCCCTCTTAGTAGTAATTGTATTCTGCATTTCTTTGGTAAACTCCCACTATGTAATTTTTAGCCATATGTTATGGGTGAGATTACTCTAGCAAAGCCATATGATCAGGTTCAGGGTGGACATGTAGCCATGTTAGAGCTAGTATGATTTAAGAAGACATTTGTCAGAACTTCTGGGAATAAGATTTTCATACTCTGTTTGGTGTATTCAAATAATAACCATTAAGTGGACCAGTTAGAAGATGAAACTGACCTTCAGAAAAAAAAATGAAGCAGAATCAAAGGATGAGTGTTGGTGACATTAATGAAACCTGAAGATACCCCTAAAATCTTCTTCTCTTGGAGATTTTTCAGTTATAAGAGCCAACAAATAACGTTTCTTTCTGTTTAAACCCTTTTAAGTTGAGTTCTTGGTCATTTGCAACCTAAAACATGTTACAATACGGGCATTTAGATTATTTTCAAAATATTGGCTCTTATAAATAATGCTATAATAAATATGCTCACATTGTTAACTATTTGAAATATCTTTATTTCTTTAGTGTTAATTCCTAAAAGCAGAAGTCATACTAATTTTTCAGCATGATTGTCTCGTTCTGTTTTCTGAATCATGTATGGTAGAACTGATTCAATTAAAAATTGATGTAGATTGAATGGTTTATTGCCTTGACTCAATGACAGTGTAACATTTTTTTCTTTACAACCCGGGAACCAATCCATGATTATGCACTACACCTTGTTGTTATAATTCTATAGTTTCCTGTAACAGTTCCTTAATCCTTCTTTTTCTTTCATGTTATTTTTGGAACATACCTGCTGATTTTGTTTCTAAGTTTATTTATTTATTTTGAGAGAGTGAGAGCACATGCACATGTGAGCAGGGAAGGGACAGAGAGAGAGGGAGAGAGAGAATTCCAGGCTGGGTTTGATCCCACAACCATGAGATCATGACCTGAGCCAAAATCAAGATTCAGATGCTTAACCTAACTGAGCCCCTCAGGCACCCCTACCTGCCAGTTGTTTTACAGACTCTCAGTTGGGTTTGACTGTTGTTTCCTCATAAGTAAATCTAGATTATGAATTTTTGATAGGAAAATTATATAAGCGACATTGTGTCCACCTAGTGCATCATATCAGGAGGTACCTGATGTCAGTTGTCCTATTATTGGTAATATTAATCATTTTTACCTTTGAAATTAGTAACTGATATGCGTTTCTCTGATATTGTGTATCTTTTTCTCCTTAAAGTCTCTCTCAATAGTTATAACATCCTTTTCTGATTCTTGCCTGAATTTATTATTTTTATGATGATTGTAAAATGGAATTTCCTAACTCCGCCATTCTTTTTACATTTATTAATTGATATTCTGCAGTTATAAAGAGCTTTTCCTTTTTTCCTATTCATTTGTTCATTCACTTATACTCACTATCAGTATGTACTCTTTCATTCTTATTTTCTTAAGTGGTTTATCATTGTTTATCATTTTTTAAAATAAACTTTTTATTTTGGAATAATTTAAGTATATAGAAAAATAGAAAAGTTAGTATAGGGAGAATTCCTATATACCCCTCTCATAGTTTCCCCTCATGTTAGCATCTTATGTGAACATGATATATTTATCAAAATTAAAAAACTTAACTTTGGAATATGCTATTAGCTAGATTAGAGACTTTATTTTCCTTTCATGAGTTTTTTCAATAACATTCTTTTTCTGTTCCAGAATTCATCCTGGAATACCACAGTTCATTTAGCCTATATGGTTCCTTAGTTTCCTTGGATCTGTGATAGTTTCTCAGTCTTTCATTGTTTTCATAACCTCGACAGTTTTGAAGATTACTGGTCAGGTACTTTGTAGATGTGAGATGTACCTCACTTTGGGTATGTTTAATATTTTCTCATTATTAGACTGGGGTTATGGGTTTTGGGGAAGAATACCACAGGGATATTCTTCTCATTGCATTATATTAGGTGGTACATGATATTAACTTGCCTTATCACTGATGATTTTAACTTTGATCACTTGGTTAAGATAGTATCTGCCAGATATCTCTGTTTTCCCCTTTCTTTATTTTTTGGAAGCTAGACACTATTCTTTTGAAGGTATCCCACACTGAGAGGGATTTAGTTTTTTATTTTTTATTTTTTAATGTTTATTTATTTATTTTAAGAGAGCATGAGTATGAGCAGGAAAGAAGCAGAGAGAGAGGGAGAGAGGGAATCCCAAGCAGGGTCAGTGCTGTCAGTGTGGAGCCTGAGGTGGGGTTTGATCTCACGAGACCATGAGATTATGACCTGAGCCAAAATCAAGAGTTAGACATTTAACTGACTGAGCCACCCAGGCACCCCACTCAAAGGGATTTAAATTAAGTTCTACTTCTTAAAGTGGGGGATATCTACATATATTGTTTAGAGTTCATGTGTAATGAAAATTTGTTCCTTTGCTCCCATATATTTATTTATTAAATCATTTATATCAGTATTAACTCATGCCTACTTATTTTATACTTTGGGGTATAATTCAATACTATGTTATTAATTTTGAAGTTCAAATTATTCCTGTTTCAGCCATTTATACTTCTTTCAGTTTGGCTTCTGAGTCTTTTTTTACATGTTCCTTTCTGGCTCAGCAGTTTCTTACTTTCAGGGCATCACAAAAACAATTCAACACTGCAAAAACAAACAATCCAATTAAAAAATGGATAGAGGACCTGAATAGACATTTTTCTAAAGAACACATACAGATAGCCAACAGATGCATGAAAAGATGCCCAAACTCTATTCATCATCAGAGAAATGCAAATAAAAACCACAATGAGCTGTCACATCACACCTGTTAGAATGGCTAAACTCAAAAACACAAGAAACAAGTGTTGGTGAGCATGTAGAGGAAAGGAACTCTCATTCACTGTTGGTGGGAATATAAATTGGTGCAGCCACTTGGAAAACAGTAAGGAGGTTCCTCAAAAAATTAAAGACAGAAATACTATATGATCCAGTATACATATAATTACATAATTGGGTATTTAGCTAGGGAAAACAACAACACTAACTAAAAAAGATATATGCACTCCTATGTTTATTGGAGCATTATTTATAATAGCCAAGACATGGAAGCAACCTAAGTATCCATTAGTAGATGAATAGAAAAGAAAAATGTGGTGTTGGGGTGCCTGGGTGGCTCAGTTGGTTAAGCGTCCGACTTCAGCCCAGGTCGTGATCTCATAGTTCGTGAGTTTAAGCCCCACGTCGGGCTCTGTGCTGACGGTTTGGAGCCTGGAGCCTGCTTCGGATTCTGTGTCTCCCTCTTTCTACCCCTTCCCTGCTCGTGTTATCTCTCTCTCTCTCTCTCTCTCTCTCTCTCTCTCTCTCTCTTTCTCAAAAATAAACATTAAAAATAAAAAAAAAAGAAAAATGTGGTGTACACACACACACACACACACCATGGAATATTAAACAGCCATAAAAAAGGATGAGATTGAGACCTAGAGGGTATTATGCTGAGTGGAATAAGTCAGACTAAGAAGGACAAATACCATATGATTCCATTCATAAATTGAATCTAAAAAATGAATAAAAAACAGAAAACAGACTTAATAAATACAGAGAATAAATTGATGCTTGCCAAAGGGGAGGGGAGTGGGAAGTTGGGCAAAATGGGTGAAGGGGAGTGGGAGACAGGCCTCCAGTTATGGAATAGGTAAGTCACGGGAATAAAAAGCAGACTATAAGGAATATAGTCAATGATATTGTAATAGTAGTGTAATGGGGCAGATGGTATTTATACTTGTGGGGAACATAGTGTAATGTATAAACTTGTCAAATCACTAAGTTGTATACCTGAAACTAATGTAACATTGTGTGTCAACTATACTCAAATAAAAATGGTCCAGACTAATTTTGTAATTTCCCTCTCTAGCCCTTAGAATCAGCTATTTCTCCAGATATTATTTTTGATTTAAAAAATTTCCAAGATTTTCCTGTGAGAACATTTTTTAAGCGGGCTTCTTGGTTATTTTAACATGTCCCATCAATTTTTGAGCAATTTTAACTTTATTGCACAATGAGATGTTCCAGTCTCATCTTATTTTTTTGCCTCTGCTGAGGAATCTGCCATTTCTCTAAAGAGTTCTGGTTCATTTCATATGGGAATGATATTTAGAAACCAAGATCTAGGCAGTGGTATGTTAATTGCTATTAGGGACTTATCATTTTTTGGATCTCTGCAGATGGATCTAGGTTGATGGCAGCTAGGTTGATGGCTCATCTAAGCGTTATCTCATTCCATATTTATATCGTTCTTTTCCAACAGTGAGAACTATGGTTCCCAATAACTTCAATATTTACTCACTTGGTCACTTCTATAATACATAAAATATAGTTTCAGAATTATTATCTTCGTATCACTATGATGAAAACTAAATAGAGTTCAAGATTGTTGATCTTTTTATCTTAATCCTTAAGTATACAGTCTATGTATTGTATTAGTCAGAGTTTCCTAGAGAAACAGGTTCATATATATTATGAAGAATTATCTGATGCAGTAATGGAAGCTGAATAGTTCTATGGTCTGTCATATACAAGCTGGAGACCCAGGAAAGCCAGTGGTGTAATTCAGTTCAAGTCTGAGGGACCAAGAACCAGGGGAGCCAGTGGTGTAAATCCCAGTCTAAAGGCCAGAGAAGCTGAGATGTACCAGCTAAACAATGATGCAGGAAAAAAGGGGATAATTCCTTTTTCTTTGCCTTTTGTTCTATTCAGGCCATCAAGAGTTTGAATGATGAGAAGGGCAATCTACTTTACTGAGTCCATGGACTCAAATGCTAATCTCATCTAGAAATACTCTTACAGACATGCCCAGAAACAGTTTAGTCTGAGCACCTCCTTGTCAGTCAAGTTGACATATAAAATTAACCATCACAATTGTGTTCTAAAACAGGGGTCAACAAACTTTTTCTGTAGAGGGCCAGATAATAATCATTTTAGGCATTGTGGGCCATATAATCTCTGCCACAACTACTAAACTCTGCCACTGTGGTGGGGATTCAGCCATAAAAAATAAGTAGCAAAAGGACATGGCTGTATTCCAATAAAACTTTATGTGTAAAAAGCAGGCAGTGATCTAGATTTGGCCAGTGATCTAGATTAGTTACTTCATTCTGAAGTTACTTGGATTATTATTTTTTTTTCTTTTTCAATACATTTTGTCTTTAGATTGAGGACACATAGTCCTAGTTCTTTGGTTTCTTTCTTTTTGCTTTTTGAGGTTATATTATTTATTTCAAATGGAATTAGATTGTTTTTTCTCTTTACAGTCAATTTTAGAGTTTGGTTCCTTAGTTCTTGTTGATTTAATTTTATTTATGATTAGTAGACATTTTTATATTCTTCAGAATTTATTTTATACACTGGGAAAACCACTTTTTTTAGGTGGAATAACTTTAGGTTTTCTAATTTATGAAAATGAATACAAGTGTAACCAGAGAAGTTAAGGAGATTGCCCTGACACTGTGCTAGGTGCTTTACATGCATAATCTTATTTAATGATCATCATAGTATTACCACATTTCATTGATTCTAAGATTCCATAGGTTATAAAATGTGCTCTTTTTCATTTCATGTTAAAATGCTAGAATGATGAAAGACAATAGTACGTAGGTACTATTATTTCTCTTATTTTAAAGATGAATAAATTGAATCAGAATGGTTATTTGCCTAAGAATGTATAGCTGGTAAGTGGCAGTTTCAGGAAACAAACCCAGATCTTTCCCTACTAGATGTTTTTTTATTGCCTTTCTCTCCCTTTTCCCTTCTTTCCCTTTCCTTTTTCCTTTCTTAAAAAAAAAAAAAAAACTAAAACAACCAAACAGTTAAAAAAATTTTTTTTTAATGTTGATTTTTGAGAGAATGAGACAGAGTGTGAGCGGGGGAGGGCCAGAGAGAGGGAGACACAGAATTGGAAGCAAGCTCCAGGCTCTGAGCTGTCAGCACAGAGCCTGACTCGGGACTTGAACCATGAACTGTGAGAACATGACCTGAGCTGAAGCCAGATGCCCAACCGACTGAGCCACCCAGGCGCCCCCAAAAACCAAACAGTTTAAATATTTGTTACCTTGGCTTACCATCTTTGTCCCAGTTTGGCTTATCTGACTGCCCTGATTACTCATCAAACTGCCTTTTTTCTATCATCTCAGTTTATTGGAAACCCCCCTTTTCAGGAATATTTACCTCAAATACTAGAAGCGTGTGAAGGTTTTCCCATCATCATGACATGCTTGGAATGTACCACTCATGTATTTTATTATTCATTTTCTGTAATATCAAAATTAATTTTTGATAATTCTTATAGATCATTTTGTTTAACCAAAAAAGCCCTTTTATGTGTTGCCCACATCAACATAATTTATTTTAACTTACAAGTTTCTAGGGAGACAAAATTGGCCTGGATGGTTTGGGACAGTATTATGTATATGTTTTGAGATGATAAAGGGATGATATGCTTGCAGGATAAATATAGGAAGATTAATTGTCTATAATTGAATCACATCATGAATATACCTGTATATTGTCACATATTGAAATACCAATACTAATAGTATTACTACTACTAAAAATAATAATATGAAATAACAAAGAAATAATAAAGATTTATTGAATGTTTCCTATTGAGGCACATTTCAAGTGTTTTATGTGTATTAATACATTTAAGCTAATTTTATTCTGAAATTCTGTAAGTAAGTACAATTATTATTCCCATTTTACAAATGAGATAAATGAGTCACATAGAAGACCAGTAAATTACCTAGGGTCACACACCTATTAAGAGGCAGAGCTAGAGTAAGTAAGATACTCAAGTACTGGTTTAAGTATTTGAAATTACTTCAGCTCAGTGAGGATCTATAGTACACTGAAGATATATATAGTTTCATATAGAGAAATAAAGTCACAAAATAAATTTATTTCCAGGATATTATTTACTCTAAAACTTCCCTGCTGAGTAAGTGATGGCTATCAGTGCTTCCTGGGGCTGGGGTCAGGCTCTGAAGTTGTATGAGAGAGGCTTGAATATGGTTATTGAATTTCAGAACATGGAGCCAAGGGAGCTCTGAGGAGCAAAGTTCAGGGTGTAGTCTTCAACATCTGTTCCTCCTCTTGGTCACCTTATTTTCATTTGGCTATCTACTCTTTGACCCAACCCATGTATTTGTGGGAATTTGACTTCACTCCTATCTCTAGGGAAGGGGCTGCATATGAAGCAACATTATTCTGTCACCTGGTCAAGATTTAGGTTCAGAAGTGACATGGGCTGATTTGAGCCAAAGATACTGGAAAAAATATTTTCTAGTAACATCTGAGAAAGAATCTTTATCTTTCTCATCTTCTGGGCTGTTTTGTTCAGATAAGAAGCCTGGAAGTACTGCAGCCATATTGTTACAATGAGTGAGGTTGGCCTTAGAATTAAAGCTGATATCATGCAAGAGAAAACAAAGAAAGAGCAAGAGTAGATCTTAAATGTTGTCACCACACCAACACCCAAAAACAAATGGTAACTATATGAGGAGACTGATGGGTGAATTAGCTTGAGTGTGGTAATCATTTCACAATATATACATATATACAATTATATATAATTATATATACAATTAATACAATTAAATATATACAATTTTTATTTGTCAATTATACCTCAGTGAAGTTGGAAATAAAAGTGTGGGGACATCTTTTAACCACTGAATCAACTGACTCAGAATCCTGACCCACCACCAGACTTCAACCAGTCAATAAACATCTTGTTTCATGAAAGTTAATTTGAGTTGGATTTTACGTCACTTGTAATGTAATGTGTAGCATTTGAAACAAGCAGTAAGGAAAGAACTTAGGCTAGGAAAAGAGGTCAAAAGTGTATCAGTTTGCAAGAATTGATCTGAGAAGTAGAGACTAGGAACATGGCATGGGATGGGAACTAGAGACATTAAAATAAAGTCAGGAGAGTTTAGAATGTTGGATAGGAAGGAGTAGGCTGGGAGAAATTATCTGAATTGAGGGGCTGTTTTTGAAGGTGAGAGGAAAAAACTAAGGACACCAAACTGGATCAGAGCTTCTGGATTCTTGCATTGCACATAGACTCTGAACTGAAGAAGGGGTCAAGAAAAGTACATGAAATCATCAACTAGAGCTTTGACAACCAGATTTCTCTTCAGATGAATGCAGACCACAGAAAGTGAAGGCGGACTTTTTTTTTTTT